>NC_054706.1:73190673-73490673 GCF_016097555.1 Gigantopelta aegis | reverse complement strand
TCTTCCTCTTCATATCTGCAAATACAAATTAACCAATACATCCTATTAATATAAATAATTTAACAAGTTATACTACTAGAGATTGCCCATGTCAAAACTGTGCTCTAAACAATACCTCAAGTCCGAACCACATTGCTAACAACTACGATAAATTACTCTCCTGCCTTTAATTACCGTCAGATTTCCCCCACATGTTGTCCTGACAGAAATCGAGGGAAAACCATTACAAAGACACAGATTCCACATTCTAGATGGCAACCATGTCACCTGTATCGACTTCGCTGATATCTCTTAGGATATGTTTTGCTGGCTGCTGTTTTGCTTTTTAATGAAATACTTCTCAAGAGGGGTGGAAGGATGTAATGTAATCTAACTTATAGAAGTTTGTTTTGTTTAACGACACCATCATCAGCTATTGGATTTTTTTATATATTTTTTTTAGGAATTTTGACCTGTAGTCTTAGAGAGGAAACCCGCTACATTTTTTCATTAGAAGCAAGGGATCTTTTATATGCACCATCCCACAGACAGGATAGCACATACCACGGTGGTGCACTGGCTGGAATGAGAGATAGCCCAATGTGCCTATCCATCCCAGACCGACCACACATTAATTACATCACAAAGTTTGGAGGAAAATGTTATAACTATAACAATAACCACAACAACAGTTTTGTCATAGCAGGTAACTCAGTAAAAATGTTAACAGACTTTCATTTTCAATCATGTTGACAGTGCATGCATGCAGGTTTGAAAATGTAAAAAATCATGACTTTTTAAAAGTATTTCTAATTAATCATGCAGTACATATTGAGAACACAAAAGACACACCTTTGTTTATCTTCATCCATGGAGTCCACAATACTACTGCGAGCATTGACAACTCCAAGTTTCTTGTTCAGAAGGTATTCCTCGTGCTCCCTCTCGGCATCGGTCTTTTCAGAGTCTGTGTAGGTTCAGAAAATAATGAAAGTAAAAAAAGTTATTTAATGAAATACTCAAAACATTTTTATTTAAGATTACACAGATAATGAGAGAAGATACTCGCTGCCACCACTGCATGAAATACTCTTTTTGATTAGCAGCGAAGAATGTTTTATATCCACCATACGACAGAGAAGATAGTACATACCACAGCCTTTGTTACACTAGTTCAGGGAACATTTTCTTTTCCAAATGACTGGCCTCGGTGGCGTCGTGGTAGACCATCGGTCTACATGCTGGTAGGTACTGGGTTCGGATCCCAGTCGAGGCATGGGATTTTTAATACAGATACTGACTCCAAACCCTGAGTGAGTGCTCCGCAAGGCTCAATGGGTAGGTGTAAACCACTTGCACCGACCAGTGATCCATAACTGGTTCAACAAAGGCCATGGTTTGTGCTATCCTGCCTGTGGGAAGCGCAAACAAAAGATACCTTGCTGCTAATCGGAAGAGTAGCTCATGTAGTGGCGACAGCGGGTTTCCTATCAAAATCTGTATGGTCCATAACCATATGTCTGATGCCATATAACCGTAAATAAAATGTGTTGAGTGCATCATTAAATAAAACATTTCTTTCTTTCTTTTTCCAAATGTTGATTAGCAACATTTCTAGTCAATTGAAATTTGATTAGCAACTACTGTTTAATGTTTTAAAATTGTGTAGTGTTCTCTGAAATTTGCACAGCAAATTGTGACACGAGAATGAACAAAATGTTCCCTGCAGTTGTGTAGCACTGGTTGGAATGAGAAATAGCCCAAATGGCCCACTGATGGAGATCAATCCCTAAGAGTAAGATCAAATTCTGTGCATCAGGTGAGCACTTTACCACTGGGCTATGTCCAGCCCTAAGAACATAATAAGGAAGTCTGTAACCAGTTAATCTACAATATAAACACTCACTTTACCACTGGGCTATGTCCAGCCCTAAGAACATAATAAGGAAGTCTGTAACCAGTTAATCTACAATATAAACACTCACTTTACCACTGGTCTATGTCCAGCCCTAAGAACATAATAAGGAAGTCTGTAACCAGTTAATCTACAATATAAACACTCACTTTACCACTGGGCTATGTCCAGCCCTAAGAACATAACAAGGAAGTCTGTAACCAGTTAATCTACAATATAATCACTCACTTTACCACTGGTCTATGTCCAGCCCTAAGAACATAATAAGGAAGTCTGTAACCAGTTAATCTACAATATAAACACTCACTTTACCACTGGTCTATGTCCAGCCCTAAGAACATAATAAGGAAGTCTGTAACCAGTTAACATACAATATAATCACTCACTTTACCACTGGGCTATGTCCAGCCCTAAGAACATAACAAGGAAGTCTGTAACCAGTTAATCTACAATATAAACACTCACTTTACCACTGGGCTATGTCCAGCCCTAAGAACATAATAAGGAAGTCTGTAACCAGTTAATCTACAATATAAACACTCACTTTACCACTGGGCTAAATCCAGCCCTAAGAACATAATAAGGAAGTCTGTAACCAGTTAATCTACAATATAAACACTCACTTTACCACTGGGCTATGTCCAGCCCTAAGAACATAACAAGGAAGTCTGTAACCAGTTAATCTACAATATAAACACTCACTTTACCACTGGTCTATGTCCAGCCCTAAGAACATAACAAGGAAGTCTGTAACCAGTTAATCTACAATATAATCACTCACTTTACCACTGGTCTATGTCCAGCCCTAAGAACATAATAAGGAAGTCTGTAACCAGTTAATCTACAATATAAACACTCACTTTACCACTGGGCTATGTCCAGCCCTAAGAACATAATAAGGAAGTCTGTAACCAGTTAATCTACAATATAAACACTCACTTTACCACTGGTCTATGTCCAGCCCTAAGAACATAACAAGGAAGTCTGTAACCAGTTAATCTACAATATAATCACTCACTTTACCACTGGTCTATGTCCAGCCCTAAGAACATAATAAGGAAGTCTGTAACCAGTTAATCTACAATATAAACACTCACTTTACCACTGGGCTATGTCCAGCCCTAAGAACATAACAAGGAAGTCTGTAACCAGTTAATCTACAATATAAACACTCACTTTACCACTGGGCTATGTCCAGCCCTAAGAACATAATAAGGAAGTCTGTAACCAGTTAATCTACAATATAAACACTCACTTTACCACTGGGCTAAATCCAGCCCTAAGAACATAATAAGGAAGTCTGTAACCAGTTAATCTACAATATAAACACTCACTTTACCACTGGTCTATGTCCAGCCCTAAGAACATAATAAGGAAGTCTGTAACCAGTTAATCTACAATATAAACACTCACTTTACCACTGGGCTATGTCCAGCCCTAAGAACATAATAAGGAAGTCTGTAACCAGTTAATCTACAATATAAACACTCACTTTACCACTGGTCTATGTCCAGCCCTAAGAACATAATAAGGAAGTCTGTAACCAGTTATCTACAATATAATCACTCACTTTACCACTGGGTCTATGTCCAGCCCTAAGAACATAATAAGGAAGTCTGTAACCAGTTAATCTACAATATAAACACTCACTTTACCACTGGGCTATGTCCAGCCCTAAGAACATAATAAGGAAGTCTGTAACCAGTTAATCTACAATATAAACACTCACTTTACCACTGGGCTATGTCCAGCCCTAAGAACATAATAAGGAAGTCTGTAACCAGTTAATCTACAATATAAACACTCACTTTACCACTGGGCTATGTCCAGCCCTAAGAACATAATAAGGAAGTCTGTAACCAGTTAATCTACAATATAAACACTCACTTTACCACTGGGCTATGTCCAGCCCTAAGAACATAATAAGGAAGTCTGTAACCAGTTAATCTACAATATAAACACTCACTTTACCACTGGGCTATGTCCAGCCCTAAGAACATAACAAGGAAGTCTGTAACCAGTTAATCTACAATATAATCACTCACTTTACCACTGGGCTATGTCCAGCCCTAAGAACATAATAAGGAAGTCTGTAACCAGTTAATCTACAATATAAACACTCACTTTACCACTGGGCTATGTCCAGCCCTAAGAACATAATAAGGAAGTCTGTAACCAGTTAATCTACAATATAAACACTCACTTTACCACTGGGCTATGTCCAGCCCTAAGAACATAATAAGGAAGTCTGTAACCAGTTAATCTACAATATAAACACTCACTTAAAGGCTTTGTAAGAAATCACACAAAACCATGACAAGACAGTATCTGAATAATAAATCCTAATTATTAAAGCAAGTTTCCCTGGTACCTGACTTCCACATTAATTAAATAATGCATCATGTTGAGGTACTTGTATTTTACACAAAAACTCCTTTTGTTTCATGGAAGCATTTTAAAGACTGCTCCACATATGATCAAACTGGTGGGAAAAGGAGGCACCTGAACTATTAATTTATTGGGTGCCATATCACTGTTTTATAGTTGATGGATGTTACAACCATTCTATTTGTGGATGTCCCAACTCTATCCCTCTAGATGCCTTTTTTATGGAACATCCCTAAAACTAATTACTCCCTTTTCCTGGATCTTACAACCCTACCCTTGTAACAACATATGAGGCATCCCCAAAAATAATTACTCCTTTTCTTAGAAGTAACAACCCTATCATTCGTCGATTTCCCAATCCTATCCCTCCTAGATGTTGTGTGTTCTTGGACATCCCAAAAACTAATTATTCCTTTTTCTGGATGTTACAACACAACTCTTTGTGGATATCTCAACTCTATCCCTCGTATATGTCATGTGTTATGAGACTTTCCTCAAAGTAAATAATTGTTTTGCTTATCGGTGATGTCGTGGTTAAAACCATCAGATATACGGCTGGTAGGTACTAGGTTCGGTTCCCAGTACCAGCTCCCACCCAGAGCGAGTTAATGACTCAATGTGTAGATGTTAGACCACGACACGGACTTCTCTCTCACTAACAACTAACCCACTGTCCTGAACAGATAGTCCAGACAGCCGAGTTGTATGCCCAGGACACTTAATTGGACAGAAGCATAAAACTAAGCTGAAATGAATTAATGAAAAGAAAGAAAGTAACAAATGTTTTATTTAATGACACACTCAACACACTGTATTTACGGTTATATGGTGTCAGACATATCGTTAAGGACCACACAGATATTGAGAAAGGAAGCCCACTGTTGCCACTTCATGGGCTACTATTTCTGATTAGCAGCAAGGGATCTTTTATATGCACCATCCCACAGACATAACAGTACATACCACAGCCTTTCATGGTGCACTGGCTGGAATGAGAAATAATTCCCAGAGTGACCATGCATTGAGCATGTGCTTTACTACTGGGCTACTGAATGAATGAATGTTTAAATGAGGAAGCTAACTGACCTGGCTTGCTAAGCAGCCGTCGGAGTTCAGCATCAAGGTCTTCTTGTTCATCCTCCAATTCCTGCTCCTTCTGTCTGGAAAAAGAGAGAAATCTTTCTGTTATCAAGTTATTATTTTAAACTACAGCTATACACCTGGAAATTAAAAAAGCACCACCTAGCGTTGACCACGTGGCTTACACTAAGCACATTTCGTGAATATAAGACACTGAAAAAGTAATGTTCTGTGTATACTGAGAGTATTCAAAAAGATTGACAGTAAGTGACACTGTCGTTACATCAACACTTAATGTATTCTGGAGAAAAAGACAGAACACGTAAATATACATGAACATGTATAGCAATTAACTATGGAGTTGGAATCACACTGATGTGCTTCTCATGAGTACTTTATTCATGCCATCTCGGTAAACAACTGTAAACAGTAAATACAGAAGATGTAAAAACTCTCAATATCAGGTTTAAACTCCGCCGGTACATACAACTGCTTCGATTTCGCTGCAATGTAATTCATGTGGTTCTTAATTACTTTCCAGGTGTACATACATCATAGTCACAAGTGCCATATTTTACTAATTTTATTTTTTTGGCAACAAATGACTAAAATTAATGCATGGATGCATATTCTTTGAATAAGGAAATGGAAGGAAATGTTTTATTTGACGACACACTCAACACATTTTATTAACAGTTATATGGCGTCGGAAATATGGTTAAGGACCACATAGATATTGAGGGAGGAAACCTGCCACTGCCACTTCATAGGCTACTCTTTTCAATTAGCAGCAAGGAATCTTTTATATGCACCATCCCACAGACAGGATGGCACATACCACAGCGTTTGATGTACCAGTCGTGGTGCACTGGCTGGAGCGAGCTTTGAATAAGTAACTCAGAAATAACAAAATTGTTGTATAAACAGTTAAACAAGCTGTTTCTACTCTCAGGCCATAGGATTTTGAACTTCATAAGGAAGACTTTTTTTAGTTCTGTGCCTTGTGATCATGGGAACCCATCGGAAACTGTTTTATTATATAATTATATATATATTATTTTTGTTGAATAGTCGTTCTCGATAATCATGAAACATGAAATTTCAGTTCTGTGATTTTACCGACATGCTATCGGAAACGATTGTTTCCATAAAATCTGAAGGCTGACTCTGCTACTTACATGTAGATGAGGTCAGCCTCTGCACGGACCAGCTCATTCTTTGCGCTGATTAACTTGAACCATTCAATCATCATGTCATCTTCTTCCTCCGTTGTACTAGCTGAACACGAGAAAGACAAACACACTCAATGTTCATTATCCTCACAACTTCTACAACACTGTACAGATTTATTAAGACTGTTAGTATTATAAATATAGATACAGATCAGTTATTATTAAAACAAACAAAAATGTCATAAACACTGAAATCTGTGGCTGATTCTCAACGTCCAACAAATTATCTGTAACAGCAAAAAATTCATAATGAACAAACAATAAAACTGGTGCAATTTTAAGCAAAATATTACGTAAGCTTATATTTATATATATTGTATATTAGTATTAAATATCTTTCTATGAATTTTAAAAATACCATGAATTTGTGTTAGAATTCATAAATGTTGTAGCCATTCCAACATTTTGGTAAATGTTTCCCATTTTTGAACAATGTTTACAGCATATGATTTTCTCCTGATGATATTGTTTCCTTTGTAATTGACGTAAAATATTAAGGATTGTTTTATTAATAATAAAAACAAGAATATCAAGTTGCAGCTCTATTTTAAACACCTGTCTAATACATACACATGAGATAGAGATTAATACAAATGAAGAAATATGTGAAAGAAACCTAATTTGAAAATATATTGTTTTTACTACCAGTACACGTATGATGACAATGCTCTCTTAAATATCAGCAAACTACTGACAAATCTGACTGTAAGATCATTAATAATTATACTACATACTTCCCAATTATTAAAATGTACAAGCACGTGCAAACTAAAGAGGAATTTTTTTTTTACAATTGCTATTTTGAAATTCATCCGAAATATGCCATATATGCCAGACTTTTTAAATTTTTATTAAAGACAGAGCAATATAATTTTTATTTCATCCCTACCCTACTCCATTTGGAAGCTTTAATAATGGATATGTAAATCATAACTAAATTTGTAATTAAGCCACTATATAGAGAATCAGATGAAATTAAGCTGAGGTTTAAAAGCCTGATATAATTATAACTGGTTATGCTGGGGGAAAAAGAAGTCAGTCCAGGACAAGTAAAATGACATTCAAGCCCTGCAGTATTTTCAGAATTTGTTATCCATTATATGATACAAATCTATCTAAACCAAGTGATAGAGTCACTCAACCCAAACAGAAACTGCATTAAAAAAATTATGATTTTGACAATGAATCATAAAAATTAATATTTAATCTGTTAGTTTTTCAAAGTTTAAGCAATCTTAATGTAATTTATTCACTATGAGATAGCTATCTTCCTTTCATATTTAGAATGTTTTCTTTTACTGTTTGACCATTAAAGTTTGTTTTAAAAAACACCACTAGATCACATTGCTTAAATTAATGATTGGCTACTGGATGTTAAACATTTGGTAATTTTGACTCATAAATCTTTAGAGGAAACCTGCTACATTTTTCCATCAGCAGCAAGGGCTGACATATGTATTCAGTCTCATGCAGTTTCTTTTTTTGGGTGAGCAAACAATGAAATGCTGTATCTTTAAGAGAGCACTGTCAATGAACTTGGTGTTTGCCGTGTGTAAAAGAAGAGAAAAGATGTGAACTTGGTGAGTACATGTATACGTAAGAATGTGCCTTGCTGCAAAATCTATCATCTTCTATACTCAACAGAAACATGCTTATCATACCACTTAGTATTTAAACTGAAAAAAAGGTATTATTAGCAAGTTAACCAAATTTTATTTGAACTTGTGCAGTCACGCCCACTTAATTTTTTTGAAGCAAAAACATTAAATTAAATAATAATAAATTTAAATAATAATAATAATCCATTTTTTGTTCTTGTTTATTTGATATGAAAAAAATATTTTTGCAAAATTAACTTGAGTTTGTGTTTAGTGATTTGGTGTACTGCAACCATTTCCCTTAACATTCAGTTAAATACAGTCTATTTTAATAATTTATAAATATAACTACACTTTGTTTTTCATTGGTTATGCAGCAAGAGGGGCTTAAATATGCACTTCCCTTATACAAATATTCTAATTCCATACCTTTGGTATGCAAACCACTGAGCAATATTCAAAATGGAAGAATAGCCAACTGGGTTTCTTTGAATAATACTGAACCCGTGGCTCTATATTGTAATCAAATCATGAGCCGGTATTTAATAACACACACACAAAAAACCCACCCACTCCATTAAAGACATATTTATTAATACAATATGTACAGAAATGTAATAACTGAAAACACTGTTTGCCAAATATGAAAAATGGGGTTCAAGAAGTTAGTGTTACAAGGATAGTATTGTGGTACTTTTTAAAAAACTTTTTAAAAAAATGGATAAAATGGATTAGATATACATGAACAGTTATTTGTATCAATAAAATAAGTTCTAATTATTGAGGTGGTTAGGATACTGTCAAAATATGAGAGTCAAATTTAGTGTTAGTTACATCAGTTAATGATCTAATAAATCCACACAGATATCTGGTTTTAGGTCAGTTTAGTAACTAAAATATATTTTTATTGAGTTATCTGATGATTTAACTGGAGACACAAGTATATTATGCAAGAAAGACTATCAATAAATATAATAAAACCAATATAAACCGTATACAAACCTTATATATATATATATGTGTGACATAGCACAAACCATACATTCACTTTCCACACCCACATACACATACAATAATAGATTATAAATTCCAATGTGCACAGATTACAGCAAATTGCAGTACCACACATTTTACACAATGAAATGTATATTGCATTTCAAATCTGTAAATGTAATAAATTATGACCACCGTTGACCGTTACATTTTATAACACACCATTTTCATGCTCATTAAAAACAAAACAAATATTCTCCATTGAAATCTTACCAATATATCCTCATACAGGTGCAAAATGATTCATTTTAAAAACAGGGCCTGGTAACACAAAGCACTTGTAAGACTTACGTCAGACATAAACCATACATAATGTGTGGCATACGTCTGTCGTAAGTGTTACGAGTGCTTTGTGTTACCGGGTCCTGATACTTATTCATGATTTTAACAAAGTATTCATTTACATTATTGTGTTAGTATAAGCAAAAAAAACACCCACTACTGCCATCAATATGTCTAAAATCGCTATAAAATGATGACAACCCTGCTCACAGTAAACCTGTCATAAGCCAAGGGAGACACCTCTGATAAGGTAGCCAAAATAAAATGTCACTGATAAAAAGGGAGGAAAAAGTTAAGGTTTCAGAAAAATGTGTTTACACAGAAGACAAAACTAAAAGTGATACTTCTAAATAGAATGTGATAAGAATGTTGCTATTTAATTCGATTGATATATATATTATGACAATACTGCCTGTTTCTTTTGAGTGTATACGATCCAGGACAATAAAAATACTTGCAGATCATAAGCTCTATTAAACCATGTGTTTATTTTAGATGCAAATATGTCTTATGAGTTAGTACAGACCTCCCAAAAACCCAACTTCATTTAATTGTAGCTACACACCAATGACAATCATAAATTATTAAATATACACACATTTATCTTAATTGTGTTTCGTAATATTAATCTACATAAGATTTTTAAGAGCAGACCCATCAGTGCTCCTTTCATCCACAAGTATCATCAGTTGGTATCATAATGCCCAATAGATTGTAAACAAGACAAAAGCTGGTCTACCTTTTATTACTTGACTTGTATAACTTCCTGCACGTTATCACAGTCTTGGTAAGTACATACTCAATAAAGACAAGCAGTGTATAGCCATTCTATTATTACCTGGTGTTTCAAACTAAATATCTTAATTATTTTTAATCAGAAATATATTTTTAAAATCTTAAATTAAACTTTTAAATTTATCCAGTTTACAAGCTATTAAAAGTGCTTAAACTGAAATGATTATCTAAAATTCATTGACAACTCTTTTTTTTTCTCTTTTTTTTAAGGCACAAAACTTTTCTTTTACTAAATCATAGAAAAGAAACCTTTAATAGAGAAAGTGACTGAAAATGGTTGGCTAAATTTATATTTTTTTCAAATATAATTTAACACAAATAAATGACAGGTGTGACACACTATGATTTTCTGAAACCCTTTAGGTATATCACGGGTGGCCAAGGTTCGAAGAATATACATGTGAATCAGATTGCATGCCAGATACACGACAAGTAAAAATCAAACAACATTAAAAGCAATGGATTGAAAATGGTTACCCTAGAAAAATGTACTTATTCCCCTTGACTGATCTCTGATCTGAAAGGTTAGAAAAGCAAATGGCTGGGTGAAGAGAACATTCCAGGTTAATAAAGTATTCATGCTCAATGGGAGGCAAACCGTAATACTGAAACACAAAACAGCAACAATGCAGTCAAAGTTCACTTGTGCAAGGATATTTTTTTTTTAATTTATACAACTATTTCATGATGAATTTTTTTTTTTTTTTAAAACAGATACATGTAGCTTATAGGTATCTCTACAATATACAAATGCGTTTTAGAATCTGAAGGCTGATGCAATATGTAGAATCAAACAATAATTTATTTTTACAGCTATCAAATAAACAATCAAACTTTAGTCAAATGTGATAAGATAACATTTACGACATAAATGTCAAAGATAGATCTTTGTGTTTTTCATTTTGAAGAGGCTTTATTTATGTACACACACTGATTCTGTATTTGGTAACCATTAAATATTTTTAGAGTAATAAATGTTGAAATAGAGTGTGACATGTGTCTTTATTTCACTTAATGGTAAAACACATTTCTTTATTCAAGAAATAACTTCAGTTCTTGGAATTAATCAGTGGACGTACTGAATTATGAATGACCAATGTACAGATGGATCCCAAAATGATCATTACAAGCCTCTTACGTGTCCAATAAATAAAATAATTACTGGGAATGCTGAACTCATTAAATAGTGAGGTTTGTTTTTTGGGGCTACAAATATTCAAAATTTACAAATTGGTTAAATGCACAAGTGATCTTCAAACTGGAATATCTGGACTAATATATAAACTAAAAAAAACAATCCATCAAGATTTGCTGCACAAATATTAACAATTTTACTTAAAAATACAATGTATTATTTCATAAACTTACGAATTTTGACAAAAGGATTCATATCTTGTACATGTGACTGTTTTATAAAGCAATATGTTTATAAACAAAGTTTGAATATTTTAAAAAAGAAAGAAAAAAAAGAATGAAAGAACTCGCCCCAAAGCCCCCCCCCCCCACCCCAAAACCCTCCTCCCTTCATAATCTAATGAATTTAACAGCAGCAATCTTGGATAGACTGTTTTTGATTTACAATAAGTCTATTTTCAAATTTAGTGCAGTTAACAAACAGAAACAATGAACAACTAAATTATTATTTACTATGAGGTGATGACATTATTAGGTGCAATGCTTATTACTGGCAAAGCGTGAGTTATGTATGAATAATGTAAGTTAGTGCATGATGACGTAATACAGAAATAACAAATATTTAAATGCAGAATGATACTGATGCACTGTTAAACATGATGATTTTATACTGAACAGAACAAATGCAGTATAAATAGTAATAAACGTTACAAACAAACAATACATTCATTCAAAGAAAATCTTTTATAAAGCTTTATATGTGGGGAAAATAATCTAAGATTTGATTTTATTAACTAGTTTTTATTGTAGCAGGATGCAAAAATAAAATTGAAAACAAAACTGATTTTAGCAACAACAAAAAGTAGTGCAACAGCAAAACCAAATTGCCCAGTTTGAAAGAAGTGAACTGAAAGAATAGCATCAAACTGCATATTACCGTTTCTAATGGAGTCCTCCAGTTCCCGTCCTCTCAGCTCCAGCTCACTGAGTTTGGAATCAATGTCACACAGCTGATTCTGGAACTCCACGGGGTTTAGTTGACCCGGACTAAACTGAAAAACACCACAGACACAAGTCAAAATACAAGTAAAACCTGCTCAAGCAGCCACCTGTCTGAATGAAGATGTGACCTTTTTCTTCTTCCAAATCATCTATAGTCCTTCCCAGCCTCCACGAACACTGTTTTTTGTAAATAATTTCCGTTTGATTTCATGTAAGAAGAAAAGTAAAAGTATTCAGCAACAAACAAAAAAAGGAATACAAAATTGTATGCAATTTACAAAACAATTGGCTAAAAAATAAATAACTTGTAGTAATAAATACGATAGTAAGAGAACGGCGTTCCCTGATGGCAAGGACTATAATATTGTGTAAACTGACCTATTTATGTTATATTCACCCAACAAAACTACTAAATTCTTTTATTTACATGTATGACTAAATCAAATCAAATTTGATGGATCAATTACATTATTTTTTAAAAATTATTAAAAAAAAGAATACTATTGGTTTAAGTTGGGGCGGGATTTAGCTCAATTGCTCGCCTGAGGTGCTTGCATTGCAGAATCGAACAACCTCGGTGGATCCATTCAACTGACTGGGTTTTCTCCTCATTATAACCAGTGCACCAAAACTGGTCAAATACCATGGTATGTGCTTTTCTGTCTGTGGGAAAATGCATATAAAAAATCCCATGCTACATTAGGAAACATGTAGCAGGTTTCCTCCGACTACATCTCCGAATTACCAATAGCAGATGATTAATTAATCAATGTGCTCTAGTGGTCTTATTAAAGTAAATAATAATAATGTTTTTTAAAGTTGTGTGGGATCTATCTCAGGCGATAGAGTGCAATGTATGCTGTTAATGGAAAATATAACAGGTTTTCTCAACGACTATATATGTCAGAATTGTTTGAAATCTAATAACTGAAGATTAATAAATCAATGTTCCTTGAATTCTGAGATTGTGAATGCAATAAAATATAACCCCAGTTGGTTGAACAAATCTAATAAGTGTTCATAAAACTTTAAAGCTTTAATAAAATACTGTTCATACAAATAGCCTGTTGTTAGTTAAAACTCTGGTGACTATATTTCTTAGTCACAAACACCAATACAAAATAATTTTTTTTAGACCCAAACATGCACACCCAGATAACTGGAATCGGGTATGGTGGGAAAACATAAAATGTAACTGATTTATACCTTTTCAGTATATTGTAAAATAACAGGTTGTTAAACCTTGGTGCCATATATCATGCACATTGTTACTAACAATATTCATACATCATGCACATGTGACATGCACCCAAACACAGCAATGGAACAAACTCATTTTCTGCAAATCACAAATGGATGGAAAGGGAAATAACCCAACAGAGAGAAGTGTACCAAAGTCACAATTTGTTTCTGGATATAATCACAATGAGATTTAGAACAATCGGCCCACATTAAAAACAAACCTTGAGTGTGTCCTTCCATAAGATTCTAAAAGGGATGTCTTCAAATATATGCATGCATGCATGTTATAATACCGTGAAACCTCTCAAGACCAGACCCTCTGTAAACCGGAAATCCCTTAAAACCGGAGTTTACAGTCCCTTTTTAAAAACCAATACAGAACTTAACCTCTCTACACCAAATCCCTCTTAAAACCAGATATTTGTCTTGGTCCAAGGGTGTCCAGTTTAGAGGGGTTTAACTGTATTTATAACCATCACGTCTATAGTAAATAATTTTCCACCACCCAAATAATGAAACCTACAGGGTGAACATCAGCAATATGGTACAGGTGCAGTGTGGAAGGGAAATTACAACTAAACACTTACATGGTAGAACTTTGGAGGAGGTGGTCGTGGAGGGCTCCATTTCTTATGGATGGGGGTCTGAAGTGGGTATGAAGTTAATGTTTAACAGGAGAAATGTGTATAGAAACAGAACAGCAGTTTCCTCCATGGACTTTGTTTGTGAATATGTTTTTAATTGTTGTAAAAATATCCATCTACTCTTCTGCTATTGACTGTTGACAGTATTATTAAACGAGGCACCACAGATACTGTACTATAAAGTGGATTTCTGGTTTATATCAAAAATGAAATAACCAATATTTAAATTGATGAATAAATTGGGTCTGAATAAAAGATACCTGATGGTAATTATGGAATGGAAAAGGACTTGTAAATTTATTAGTTATCTTAATAAAAAGAAATGACAAAACCACCAATCATTTTTGTTTTTTGGCACCAAATATATATGGATTATAACATATATATATATAATAAAATGATCAAAATGTTCAAACAAACCAGAAACTGCAGAAATCTACAGTATATCAATATCAGTGAAAACACCCTTTTCAAAACAAAGAAAGGTTTAAAAAAATAATATATCAAGATAAGTAACAGCACCAAACAAATCTAAAAAAAGCAAGAAAACCCCCCAAATAAACAAACAAAAAACCTGGGAAAAAAATCACAAAAAGAAAAAGCAAGAAAAACTACTATAATTTATTACTTCTTACCTCAATCTTTGGAGGTGGAGGTCTAGGTGGTGTCAGCTTTAGAGGTGAATTCTGATTCTTTGGAGGCCCTATCGGGGAGACAGTTGGTGGTTTATTGTTATTGGTGGATGAGAATGGCTTGAATGAGAAGCTGAACTTTGTGTCGACGGGAATCTTTTTACGCTGTTGAGGCGGAGACGGAGGTCGTCTTGGAGGTCGCGCTGGAACGCGGACCTTTGACGGAGGAGAGGTCGGAGACTTTGGTATCGACTGATTGATGCTAGACTTCTGCTCACTAGATTTAGGTGTCGAATGATAAACCGTAGATCCTGGATCATTATGTTTGGTTGATACAATTTCTGGTGTCTGAGGTTGATCCATCTTTTTCTCGGGTTCATTCTTTGAAACAAAATCAGATGATTTCCTCCTTTCTGGGTCAACAAATTGCCTCTGATTCTTTTGCAATCTTCGTTTTGCCTCCGTCTGCCAATCTGCAGCATCACCGTCTACATCCATCTGTGAAGGATGTTCTGTTATCCTTGGTCTATCCGCCTTGCCCGACGATGGAGCAACTTCACCATTGACAGCATGTAAACCTCTTTTCTTTGGAACTGGTGTTTTGCTTTCTGGTCTTAAATCTGAAACAGGTTTGTCTTTCACATTTTTTAGCTTATCTTGAGACTCTGATTTGTCCTGAATTAAACTAGGTCCTGAATTTGCTGCAGTTTTCTCTGCAGATGTCTTTTTCCAAAATGGTAGGTTTTTGTTATCTTCTGTAACACCGGCTTTTGAAAATGGTTTTTCACTCTCCTGCTGCAACTTAGAACCAATGTTCGATTTTTCATCATTTTGTTTCTTCCATGATGGAACATTAGGGACTGTGTCAATTTTAATTTTAGAAACAACTTTTTCATTCTTCTGTGATACATCTTCTTTGACCCCAGTACGATGTAATCCATTGCCTTGTAAGAGACTAGATTTTATTTTAACGTTTTCAGTTTCATTTTTCTTCAATTCTTTCTTCCATGATGGAACCACCTCAGCTGCCTTTTGATCTTTGGCTGCAGACACACTTTTCTCACCATCAGGTAATCCCTTAGATTTCTTAGCCTTTTCAAGTTCTTTTTTCCATGATGGAATGTTGTCATCTTGTTGCATTTTTGATTTGTCACTTTGCCACAAATTTTCTGTTGATTTTGATTTTAATTTATCCTTTTTTTCCAAATCCTTTTTCCAGCTCACACCACTTTTAGAGCTTTCATCTTCAGTAAGCTTCATATCTGCTGTTACAAAAGCAGATTTGAGTCTGGATTTATCATTTGTTCTGTTTCCTACCCTGTTGGACACACCGACATCCTGACTCTTATTATCCACTGATTTTGTTTCAGTTCTGATGTCTTTCTTATGAACAGGAGCCGGATGCTTAGAATCTTGAACAAATTTATTTTTAACATCTTTCTTTAAGAAACCACTTTTGTTGCCTGTCATTTCTGAATTCTGAACCTTTTTCAACACATTTGATTCCCCGACCTGAGAAGTTTCTTTAGACTTCGTTTTTGTGGAAGTACAACTGATAGTAATACTGGAGTTTGTGGAAGACAGACTAGCATCAGACACCTTCCAGTTAGCAGAAGACATAGACATATCTGTGGGATGGGAAGAAGGATAGACCTCTTCAGCCTGGCGAACATGAGACAAAGACTTGAGAAGCCCACTAAGAACATTCTTACCATCTTTATTGGGATCAGATGGAATGGACTCGGTCTGTTTAGTCACTTTATTGTCAACCTCCATTGGTATCTCTGTTCTCTTAGAAGTCTCAGCACCTCTCAATGGCTTGGCAGGTGTACTGGTTGGAGATTCCTGCTTAACAGGTTGAGGACTCTTCTTCATCTGTCTGGCCTTAGGAACAGGACTCAAGGAAAACTCGGTTTTTAACACAATATTACTTTGTGACGTTTTCTTTGGTGAAGTGGGAAGTGATTTCAGGTTTGATTTTTCAGCACTAGAAGGAGCAGAGGGGGGTTGAGATGATGGAAGAGGAGGGGGCGGGGAGTCTGGAGATTCAGAAGAACTAGAAGTATTCAACAGGTGTTGTCCAGCTTTAAATAGTTGAGGAGGAGGAGTTTTAGGTCTGCCCAACACCGGCTTTCTCACAGGCATTGTATCATCGAACATAGCCCTGTGGGCTGTCACTGGGCTTATTATGGCTTGCTTCTTCCCTTCACCTGAATCCTGTTTCTGATCAGTGTTCTTTTGTGGTTGCTGTTTAACTACATTACGATCTTTAGGTTTCGGTACTGCAACGTTTTCACCCACAGATGTATTATTCACTTTCACATTGTCCACACTTTTTGAATTAGAAATCCCCCTGTTGCTCACAGCTATGGACAACTCACTTTTATCATTAAGTGACTGTTCGCTTTTGGAACCAGGAATTATGCTAGTCTTTACCTCATGTTTAGTCCTGTCTTTAACGTCTCTGTTTTCTGTGGTCTGAACTTCAGGTTTGTTGGGAACCTTAGAACTGAAATGTGGCGGTGAAGATCGAGACGTCTCAGGTTGTTTGTCCTCTTTGTCAGTATTTACCTGAAAGATAAGCGGTCTTTTTTTCTGATACTTTGGAACCTCGACTTTCTCGTTCTCCTTCATCTGATTCAAGTATCTCGTAATGACGTTATCTTCTTTCGTTTCACTCTTCGCCATCTCCACCTCATTTTCATGGTGAAATAAGTTTCTCTTCAAGTCAGGACTAATCCTCTGAGAAGCAGCAGCATCTGACTTGGATGTCACTTCTCCCTTTGCCCATGATGGTTTGTTTTCTGTATTCTTAGCTTTTTCTGAGCTAACGGTATGACCCGAGTGTGACAAGAAAGAAGAAGAGTTTTTGAAGAGAGACGATGTTGGAGAGAACTCGCTGTGTCTGTAGCAGGATCTGTGGTAGAGTTTTCCGTTCTCTATCTGTCTCTCTAACAGGTACACCTTGTTGTGGCAGATGTCACACTTGTCTCCGATTGTTGTCTGTTTCTTCGTTACCTGCGATGGAGTGGACACCTGTAAAGAATTCTGATATTACAGTGGTGTCATTAAGAATAGAAATAACAGGTCAAAATTAATTTATAGGCCGCTATTACTTTCTGCTACAAATGTCACGTGACCTAAACAAATTGATACCCAAGCCTAAGAATAGCACAATTTCATTAGTTAACCTTGAATATTAACACCATATATTAAACTACCAGCTCTATTAACCAATCAGAGACAAGCTTTCAAAGGCATATCACAAAGTTATCACAAAATTCAGTTGGGAAGTATTTATTAATTATGCAATGTCTACTAATTACATCATTATGTTACCAAGTGAACAGAACTGAAAATGGTTGTTAAAATGTTAATTTAACAGGTAGATTTGGAATATTCTGATACAGAGTTATAGTAGAAGCCTACTCATACCACTCAAGCTATTCTTTCCAGAGAAAGAGACATTCATATGCACGTAGAAGCAAATTTTTGAAACAAAATGTAAATACAGTCTTCAAACTACTAGGCTATATTACCGACATTATTCATGGAAAAAAATAAACGTAGTTCTAAACTTGTGCTAAATTTTATGAAATTCTAAAAGCAGTGAACAGAGTTATCTTCAGAATGCCGAGCATTTACATTAGCTCTCTAGAATGAGTTCTAGAATGGGTTTGAGTCTAACATTAAATGAAAAGGATCAAATAGGATACAAACTAACCAAATTGCTTTTGAGTGCTTACCCTATTAAATATGCCACTATCAACTAAAAATGAACATGTATATCTATGACCAACTAAAAGCAGTGGTAAGATGGTGTGGTATTACTTACGTTTCCTGTATTGCTGTCTTTGGACGGCGTGAATCGTTTGGTTTCAGGAGCAGATGCAGGGGGTGATGTTGTGTGACGCTTGAGGGACACGTTGCCAGCAGACACGGCAGACTTCACACCAGGTCCTCCCACTGAATGAAGAAAAGTAAAAAAAACCCCACCATTTATAAATTTTCAAACTTCAAATACAAGTTTAAAACAAAACAAATTTTTTTACAGTTTTTTGTGTCTTTTTAATTTAACTGCAAATCTATTTATATTAGTTATGACATCTTATCTTTCCACAGTGTGAAGATGCATGTCATGTCAAGACTATGACGGCAACACATGCATAGCAGACTTCCTCTTCCTCTTGGCCCAGTACACTGACATTACAACCACAAGAGAGACAAAATACAGTAACATTTTTGTATCCATTTCTTTGTCCTCTTCTTTTTAAAACATTATTTTCTCTTTTAGCGAAATACTATGATTCAAGTCTTGAAATTAATTTTGTCAAGTAGAAAATAAGCTTTGCTTCTTAAATTTTAACCTGAAAACAAAAGCTAGAAATTAAGATCTAATTTTATGACACAGGTGTTGCTATAAATTCTGTAACTGTATAATACTTAAAGATGAAATGCAAAAGCTGCTAGAAAACCCCAGAAAGTACACAGAGTATTTTGAGCAACAGTTGCCTCATGCTCCCTGTTAATTTTAAACCTTATGATGTTGAATGCTTGAATCAGTAGCCATCAGGTGTCAATTATAAGTACATGCTCTATCCCACAGACAGGACAGCACTTACTATATTACATATACTTTCCCAAACACAGAACAGCCCATACCATGATGTTACGAACACTTGTTTCTCAGACAGGTCAGCCCATACCATGACATACACTTTGCCTCAGACAGGACAGCCCATACCATGACATTACATACTCTATCCCACAGACAGGACAGCCCATACCATGACATTACATACTCTATCCCACAGACAGGACAGCCCATACCATGATATTACGACAAACACTTACACTGTGGTTTGTCTCTGAAGTAGTTGTGGTACTGGGAGACGTAGGTGATAATGCTGAGTTTGTCTGGAACTTTCATGGCCACCATGTCGGCAGCCTCCAGCAAGGCCGGAATGTCCAGTTCCTGTTCTGCGACAGTAAAAGCCTGCAGATAAATTACACCATGTGTTAGAACATGCCTGGTATACTTTTGAAATCATTATTAAATATACATATCACAATTCTAAAATAACTAACGAGGCAGTTTTAAAACCCCCAAAAAACATCCAATGTATAGGGTCTTTTCCAAATAGACAAAAATGGTACATCTAAAATAAAATAGTCACTTTTTCAAATTTTTCTGGTGGAGGGGACATCTTACACTCTGCCCCCGCTCTCATCCGCTCCCAGCCGCTAATTGTGTTCAATAAAGCTTTTAGATGAAATGATTATAACGTACATTTGCTAAATTCAAATCTAAATTAAATTTTTGAGAGATGAAAACAACCTTGGACACAAAAAAGAAAAGAAAAGAAAAAAAGTTGTGTTACTGCAACCTTTAATCATGGGACAAAGACAGGAAAACATTTCAAGTGGAAATAAAATCCAGAATTATGTGTAAATATTTTACATCCACAGGGCTTCTAGAATTTTTATAAATCCACTAGCCATGGGATCAGTGATTTTAAAAATGTACTATCCATGATAAAAAATTCACTAGCCCTACTGTACTTTAAAGTGAATACAATTTTACTAAATAATAGTAATAATCCGATACGCCACCTAAAGAGGAAGATAGAGCTTAAAAACACTAACATTGGGTGTTGGGGTGGGGCAGGACATTCATATTTACAAAACAGACTTAACTGCAACATTTGACCTTTTTTTTTACTAGCCGTTGGGCATGGCAATAGTAGTTATTTACTAGCCCAACATTTCCATGGGAGTGGGGCTACCATAATTTAGAATCCCTGACATCGATAAAGTTTGCAAACCTTGAAGTTAACACTAATAATAGTAATGCCATGTACTGAAGGAAAAAGTATAGATTATAGTGCATACATGTACATACGATTCTTCAGAACAATATCATCACAGGATTAGCTGGCATGTTAAGCTTGTTATCTCACTGAGTCCTATTTCAGTCTGCAGATTAACTTTGCTATAATACAGTACAGTTAAACCTTCATGAAACAGCCACCAAATACATGGCCTCTTGAGACTGGGAACATGATTGCCCTGAATGGACTCTGGTTTGTTCCCCCATTCCAACCAATGCCCAACCAACTGGTACATCAACGGTCAAGGAATGTATTACCCAGTCCATGGGAATGTGCATGTGTGACATGCCTTGCTGCTTTATGGCTATGTGGTGTTTTTTCTCTCTCTAATGACGATGTGTCGTTGAAATATTCATACGATAGATACCAAATGTAGTTTAGGGGCAAGACGTAGCCCAGTGGTGAAGCGCTCACTTGATGTGCGGTCGGTTTGGGATCGATCTCTGTCAGTGGGCCCATTGGGCTATTTCTCGCTCCAGCCAGTGCACCACGACTGGTACATCAAAGGCCGTGGTATGTGCTAGCCTGTCTGTGGGATGGTACATATAAAAGATCCCTTGCTGCTAATCGAAAAGAGTAGCCCATTAAGTGGCGACAGCGGGTTTCCTCCCTCAGTATCTGTGTGGTCCTTAACCATATGTACGATGCCATATAACCGTAAATAAAATGTGTTGAGTGCATCGTTAAATATACCATTTCTTTCTTTCCAAATGTAGTTTAAAATGCGCTGAAGTTTTTTTTAACTAAATCATCTAATCTTTTCTTTCTTTAGACAGCTAACTATTTTATAAAGTTCAAGGCTAGTTAATTGAGGTCAATAAGTACTAAATAATTGATTTAGGATCATAGTAAAGAAGGCTCTTTTTTTTTTTTAATAACGGTTGCTGGTAGAACAGGTTTAACTGTACATTGTAACACAGACAGACAGCCTGCACTGGGTAATACACGGCATACTGCATGTATAACTAATAAAACACTGACTGTCACATGCATTCAACTGGAAAGTAGTATGTACTAGTAATTAATTTATTATCAAATGAAATCACTCAAGTGTAAAATGTGTCACATTGATCTCGAAGGCGTAATGGATAAATTGCGTGTTGTAAATAAGTTAAAAATAAAGCACCAAGACCTGGAATTTTGTCATTGTTTACAATACAGAGGAATCCAGCACAGTAATGATGCTAGAAAACTAGAAATATAACTAACACCATTACAATGGCCATACATACATGAAAAGAATGTATTTACTGTTCTGACACCTCAGAACAGTTCAGTGGTACTCATGGCACTTGATCAAAAGAGTTAAAGTGGGCTTTTTTAACAATATCACTACAACACATCGATTTATTAATTACTGGCTATTGGATGTCAAACATTTGCTAATTTTGACATATAGTCTTAAAGAGGAAACCCAATACATTGTTCCATTAATAGCAAGGGATCTTTTATATGCACCAACCCACAGACAGGATGGCATATACCACAGCCTTTGATATATCAGTCGTGGTGCACTGGCTGGAACGAGAAATAGCCCAATGGGTCCAACGATGGGGATCAATCCAAAACCGACCGTGCATCCAGCAAATGCTTTATCACTGGGATATGTTCCAGCCATTGATCAAAAGAATAAAAACCTCACTGACATTGAATTGTATTGTTATTTAGAGCTTTATCACTGGGATATGTTCCAGCCATTGATCAAAAGAATAAAAACCTCACTGACATTGAATTGTATTGTTATTTAGAGCTTTATCACTGGGATATGTTCCAGCCATTGATCAAAAGAATAAAAAACTCACTGACATTGAATTTTATTGTTATTTAGAGCTTTATCACTGGGATATGTTCCAGCCATTGATCAAAAGAATAAAAACCTCACTGACATTGAATTGTATTGTTATTTAGAGCTTTATCACTGGGATATGTTCCAGCCATTGATCAAAAGAATAAAAAACTCACTGACATTGAATTGTATTGTTATTTAGAGCTTTATCACTGGGATATGTTCCAGCCATTGATCAAAAGAATAAAAACCTCACTGACATTGAATTGTATTGTTATTTAGAGCTTTATCACTGGGATATGTTCCAGCCATTGATCAAAAGAATAAAAACTCACTGACATTGAATTTTATTGTTATTTAGAGCTTTATCACTGGGATATGTTCCAGCCATTGATCAAAAGAATAAAAACCTCACTGACATTGAATTGTATTGTTATTTAGAGCTTTATCACTGGGATATGTTCCAGCCATTGATCAAAAGAATAAAAACCTCACTGACATTGAATTGTATTGTTATTTAGAGCTTTATCACTGGGATATGTTCCAGCCATTGATCAAAAGAATAAAAAACTCACTGACATTGAATTGTATTGTTATTTAGAGCTTTATCACTGGGATATGTTCCAGCCATTGATCAAAAGAATAAAAACCTCACTGACATTGAATTGTATTGTTATTTAGAGCTTTATCACTGGGATATGTTCCAGCCATTGATCAAAAGAATAAAAACCTCACTGACATTGAATTGTATTGTTATTTATGGAGAGCTTTATCACTGGGATATGTTCCAGCCATTGATCAAAAGAATAAAAAACTCACTGGCATTGAATTGTATTGTTATTTAGAGCTTTATCACTGGGATATGTTCCAGCCATTGATCAAAAGAATAAAAAAACTCACTGGCATTGAATTTTATTGTTATTTAGAGCTTTATCACTGGGATATGTTCCAGCCATTGATCAAAAGAATAAAAACCTCACTGACATTGAATTGTATTGTTATTTAGAGCTTTATCACTGGGATATGTTCCAGCCATTGATCAAAAGAATAAAAAACTCACTGACATTGAATTTTATTGTTATTTAGAGCTTTATCACTGGGATATGTTCCAGCCATTGATCAAAAGAATAAAAAACTCACTGACATTGAATTGTATTGTTATTTAGAGCTTTATCACTGGGATATGTTCCAGCCATTGATCAAAAGAATAAAAACCTCACTGACATTGAATTGTATTGTTATTTAGAGCTTTATCACTGGGATATGTTCCAGCCATTGATCAAAAGAATAAAAAACTCACTGACATTGAATTTTATTGTTATTTAGAGCTTTATCACTGGGATATGTTCCAGCCATTGATCAAAAGAATAAAAAACTCACTGACATTGAATTGTATTGTTATTTAGAGCTTTATCACTGGGATATGTTCCAGCCATTGATCAAAAGAATAAAAACCTCACTGACATTGAATTGTATTGTTATTTAGAGCTTTATCACTGGGATATGTTCCAGCCATTGATCAAAAGAATAAAAAACTCACTGACATTGAATTGTATTGTTATTTAGAGCTTTATCACTGGGATATGTTCCAGCCATTGATCAAAAGAATAAAAAACTCACTGACATTGAATTTTATTGTTATTTAGAGCTTTATCACAATCACATTCACTTTCCCACAGATATATGTAGGATAGTACATACCACTACTTTTGAAGGGTGATAAACAAATTGTGTTTTTTTAGATAAATAATTCTGCAGAAAGACAGATAGATTATGGCAAAGAACACTGGATTTTACATAAAAGACAAGAGAATATTTAAATTTTAAATAAATATTTGAACATTATATTTTAAATTTTGTTAACAAAATTAATGCATAAGACTTCATAATTATTTTTTTTTCTAAATCAAGTTCTTCAAATAACATAATTACTCTTTTTATTTACAGTTATACATGCATTTTCATGGTTGGTTGCTTGTTTTTGTTTGTTTTAATACTAAACAAAAGAAAAGAAAAGAAAATCTTTTAAATACAGATTGTAGCTGAAAAACAATTATGAGTCAGGGTCATGCTATACAAACAAGTATTTAAGGTGTGCTGTTTGTACATTTGACCAGGGTAATAAAGTGACCAGGCCTAAGAGTTCCACTATCAATGAAATAGTGTGTGACATGAACACTTAACCTAACAATACAGGCAGTATTTGATGTATTATTCTGTTAACACAACCCACACCACAGTCAGATGTAGGAAGGTCAGTGTGTGTCACAGCCATGATGTTTAAGATAGTGAATTTATTGCACAATAACTGAGTGAAATAAAGTTGTCATGTGTTCTATTTAGAGGACACTAGGAAGTCGGACCATATGACAGTGTAACTAAACCACATTGTGAGTCAGACAACATAGCATATATCACAATTTCAAATTGATAACACTGTGATGTTATGAATAGTACCACTTTAATACTGTCTGTCAGTGTTACAGTTACATCATACAGTGACGTCAAGGAGAATAGAAATAACAGGTGAAAATTAAATTAAAGCTGGTTGTTGTCATGTCATGTCATGTGACATAATTAGGTTGATACCAAAACCAAAGAATGATGTGATTTCATTGATTTATTTTAAAGATTAACAGTACTGATAATAAGCTAATATTAACCAAGCTTACAAACACATTATACATATATATTTATATATCAGTATATATATATATTTATTTATATATCGCACGCACACACACACACACACACACACACACACACACACACACACACATGTATGTATAACACAGTTGTCTACATGCTGAAATTATATGAGCTGTCACACGCGAAAACCTACAACTTAGCATGATGTCAGAAACCGAGTAAACGCGGCTCAAAGTTTGACACCACATGTAAACGTGGAAGTAAAAGTTGACATGCTGTTTGCATTGTTTGTTTTGAAGAATTTAGAAGATGATATCTTCTTTACATGAAGATCAGTTTGAAGTAAACATATATCTGTATGTACAATTTGTATTTTGTACCTGAGAACATAGGTCGAGTTCGTTAGCAATACCATCAGTACTTTGATACACATTTACATGCATAGGGAGAAGTCCTATATATCGATATGGTATGCAAGTATCACACGTTTTATAACGTACATGATTATACATAACATAAAGTTCAACAACTGTTCCAGAAGTTAAAATACAATATTCATAAGTTAGACCAAACATCAAATTAGGATCATATCGGGTTGCATGGGTCTACCACTCGGTTATACCTACCTGTTCTGTGGACTACAATCAACGCCACTATTTCTACTCCTATTTCTAATTTATAATTGTGTATATATAATCTAAATACATTTCCTACAAAAAATATATATATGTCTGTAACAATACTACATTTTTAAGTATTTATTTTACCATCGTTTGCAAACAAATTTACTGTCGTCTGCACACACATTGTGGTACGGTAACAGAAACGTTTCATTTATATACCTTTATTATACGTCATGATGTCATTGCATAAGCTGGCCTAGAGATTAACATGCGGAGGTATAGTAGATCAATTCTCGAAAGGTTGTTTCTCCCTCAACCAATTTTATTATTATTATTATTATTATTGCTGTGTGTGTATGTGCATGCGTGTGTGTGATAATTATTAAATTATTATAATATCTGTTCACTTTACTAATTTTACATCATTTGTATAGAAGGAGTTGGTTTTCTTTCCTTACAGATGTATATTTTAATTTTACCAGAGCCTGAAGTAGCCCTACTCTTTGAGGCACATTTTGGAATTCAAAAGAGAAGACCAAGACTAAGAACAGTGGAAATGGAAGAAACAGTATCTGTATTAGATGGTGAGTGGGACGTAGTCCAGTGGTAAAGTGCCCGCCTAATGCGTGGTAGATCTGGGATCGATCCCTGTCGGTGGAGTCATTGGGCTATTTCTCGTCCCATCCAGTGCACAAGGACTGGCATATCAAAGGCCGTGGTATGTGCTATCCTGTCTGTGGGATGGTGCATATAAAACATCCGTTACTACTAATAGAAAATGTAGCGGATTTCCTCTGTAAGACTATAGTTCAATATTACCAAATGTTTGACATCCAATAGCCGATGATTAATAAATCAATGTTCTCTAACTTTAAGTTTAACTGTATTGGATGAAGATGATAAATACAGTCCAGTAGATGTTGACAATAATACTGAACATAGATTCAAACACTTATCTGATGATAACACCAGTGAGCAAAATGACACTGAACCTGATCCAATTAGCACAAGTTACAGAAAGGATGCAGTGGATTGTCTTTTAGAAAATAATCTGAAAATAAAATTTATGACCATATTTTGAAGTTGAGGGAAATGGAAAAAGAGCAGAAGGAAATGTAGGCCTACATAATATTCTTGCTGGGTAAAAATTAAAGGAGGGTGGAAGCCCCCCTCCACCCCCAGCCCCTAAAAAAGAAACCAGAAGAGAAAAAAGGGTGGGAAACATGGTTACTGTATAGGCTAGCCCGAGTACTTGGGCTACGTGTAGTCCTATCGTTGGGTATTGGTCAACTTTGCGAAAAGACATACCCCTTGTTTTAATATTATTTTAATAAAGATTTCAAGATATCTAAAAAAATAAAGGTGATCCCCTAAATTGGGATATCATGTCTGTGTTCTTTTTATTTCTTCATCGAATGAATCAATCGCACTGATATTGCCAGGTGATAAAAAGTTTCGTTTTTGTAAAGGCAGTGTATATATAATTTGGCATCCAAGAAAAATACTTTTAATGATGAACACTACCATTTCCGTTATTTTTATAAGCTGTAATACCCCCAAAATGAAAAGTTTCTAATATTTTATAAAGAATTGCCGAATAAACAAATGACTAATTAAAAATCATTAGTTACGACCAACTACATCTGCAATTAAGAACAAAATATCAGACGAAAGTTAGTGAACACAAAAACTGATTGACCAAGGCTGTTAAAATAGTGTTAAATTACGTTACGGTAACTATCGTAAGCTACTGAAGTTTTTCCATACCGCGGCTTGTTTTCTTTGATATTGAGTGTGCCGATTTTTGTTCAATGTGAAAAAAAGTATCCAATATGAAATAATGGAGCTGGGTTCTGTAAAATATAGTAGGATGTGGGAAAATAAAGAGTGATGGAGAAAAATAAAGGGGGCGGCAAAACACGAAAGCGGGGCGGCAAAATGCAACAGCGGGCCGGCCGCCCCGCTTAAATAGAGCAGCGAGAGAACACTTGTCACAACAGAAACAAAACTAAATATAAAACCATTTGACACTTTGTCCGCCCCACGTACCAGGTTACATCATGCCCATTACCAACCGAAGAATGAAACGATATCGTTCAACAGTAAGACACCAACAAAATATGAAATTACTGCATAGTGGATATAGGAATCTGAATAAAGTGGGGTGGGGTGTAATGTATAACAGAAAATTGAAAAACATTGATGCGAAATGTTGTAGTTCGCTAAATTTCATATCTCTCACTAATTAGTATTAGCCTACATTCATCTATGGAATGAATGAATGAATGAATGAATGTTTAACAACACCCCAGCACGAAAACATTTCAGATCTTTAATGCACGTCTTGTAAAATTAAGCTGTTGGTTCAAACTATGTTACATCACATGATGTATTATATTTCTCTGTTTTCAGACAAAACAGTGGCAAGTTGTGTCAGAAAGAAACAGTCTTACTCTGACCACTCTAGTTGCTTCAGGTTCAGACAATTTGAAAAACCAAGAAATCAGACTGGGTGACTAAGTCTACAAGTTGTCTCATCTTACTAAAGTCCGAACCAAATTGTTAACAACTACGATAAATTGCTCTCCTACCTTTATTTTTCGTTAGATTTTACCCACATTTTGTGAAATCTTAAAAAACCCATTACAATAACACAGATTCCACATACTAAGTAGTGTCGGAAATAGAATAAAAAAGATTTTCGTCGATTATGTCTTTCATATTAAAGTGACATGTAAATATTTTCTAAATATCTATTTATGTACAAGGTGATGTTTACTCTTGAAATTAATAGAAAGCCGTTTTTTGCTAAACATATGCAAACATATTTTGACTGGTTCCGAAATGGCCATTCGGTTTAATGTGTAACATAAAAGACAAGCATTAGCGACAAACCACTGGCTAAACTTACTCCTGGAAAAAAACCTGTCCCATCTGCGCAGGAGCAACAGACTAAGCAGTGGACCAGCCCCAAGTTCAGCCAGCAAACGTTTTGCTAACGTTTGTGAAGTATTTGACTGGTTTCCAATGTGACCATTTGGTTTACCGTGAAGCGCATAATCCAGTCTAGCATTTGCCAATAGTATTGCACACGGGTCAATCGTCAGTTTTACAGCGTGTGGCAATAGTAAAATACCGGTAGTATTAATTTTTTAATTAAACCATAGAAGCTGAGCTATACATTCAGACAAGAACCAAGAAAATATGAACTGGAGTCTGAGCGACTGTGGCGAAAATAGACGTCGGAAATGAGGGTAGTAAACGTTGCATGCGACGCCTTGTTTTGCAACCACTGATATATCGCTTTAAAAAAAATAATAAATCGGAATATATAACTTAAAATACTGGGTAAAAATAAAATGAACAAAGTACCGATTCCAAATCAATTGATTTAATTGAAATTGGGCGGGAGGTAACCTAGAATAAGGTAATAACGTTGAAATTTAATTTTGATGCCGTCTACTTTGATTTTGAAAACGTGACGTCATTAATGCTGTATTTTTACAAGATATAATTAAGATAGAGCCCAAATGCCTGAGATTTAGTTTTGTAAGGTTATTACCTGTTATTTACAAAAAAATAAGACAAGTGTTTTTTTGCTAAGTTGAAGGTTTTCCCATGTGACGGCTCATATATAAAATATCAACATTTGGTCAAGAAGCATTTAATCTTTGTAATTTTATATCCGGTGTCAATTTATTAAAAGACGGAGAAAACTGGCCCGACTGCCGGCTATTAATGACATCCCAGGTGCTATATAATAATTAGGATACTTGATCAAAAGTGTCTTGTTTGCCACGGAGGCTATTTTTGTTTGTAGGGTACCTAAAATACCCTTTATATTAAAAAATAGTCAACAAAATAGTCATGTTTGGTGGTTTGCAGAATACTTATTTTACACAAAATGGTGAGTTTGCAAGTTAAATATCACGCAAATATGATGTGACCAAGTTGGTAACAACTTTCTATTTTAAGTTTGGCATCCAAAATGAAGTAAGTTTTACTTATAATCCATATTTAGAGAAATAATGTCCTGTACAGGACAAATTTACACTGTATATACATCATGCAGATTTCACCTCAAAATAGCTGTTTATACATGTAAATAGACCATTTCATTCAATACTGTTCAACATGATTTCTATGACAACTCATGAAGTGTAACAGAAATATCCATTTCGCACATCAATGGTTCGACATTAACCGCTGGTATTTGTGTCTTAATTGTCTCTAAGTGCAAGTTTGAAGTCCTCATTGATCAATGTTACACAGAATAACAAATGTGGGTTAGTGAGGCCATATTATACTTGTCTAATGACAAGTCATCATATTTTAGACTCCAGGCTCCGTATTCATAAATGTACTTAAGTCAATGTATGATACTTATTTATGTACTTTAAGTATGTATTTAGGTATCATACATTGACTTAAGTACGTTTATGAATACAGAGCCAGCTATCTAACATGGATTTAGATTGCACCGAAGACAAGGCAATAAACAAAGCATGTTGTGTCCACATTAGTGAGATCTAAAGCCCTGTTTGAGTCTAACAATATGGCTAACTTAACACTTGGCTGAAACAGAGAGAGACAGACAGACAGACAGACAGAGAGAGAGAGAGAGAGAGAGACAGAGAGAGAGACAGACAGACAGACAGAGACACACAAGAGAAAGAGAGACAGACAGACAGACAGAAAGACGTTCAATTTTGTTTTTAAAGATTGGGGGGAAAAGTAAATGGAAGTAAAATATTACCAAATTGTTGTTATCAAAGACGTTTTCCTTGGACAGGGAATCATAGTCTCTGAAAAACAGAAATAAACTAAACTTCAACGACATAATTAACTTTACAAACATCACGTTTATGGTCACAATTATTCCAACCTCTCTCTCTTTGTTAAACAACCACCTGTCTTGATATACCATTTTAATTAAGTGACGGTATAAAACAGGTAGACCACAGGTATGTAGACAATTTTAATTAAGTGACTGTATAATAGGTTCAACTGTATGCACTGTCTTGATATCCATTTTAATTAAGTATCTGTATAACACAGGTTCAACAGTATGTACTGTTTTGATAGACCAGATTAAGTGACGGGGGAAAAGTAATTAATGGTATAACAGTCAACTGTATGCACTGTCTTGATACCATTTTAAAATTGTCTGTATCAGGTTCAAAAGTACGTTTTAGACCATTTTAATTAAGGTATAACACAGGGACTATATGTAGTCTCTAGACCATTTTAATTAAGTGACATAACAGGTTCAACTAATACTGTTTTCAACAACTGGATATCAGGTTTGAATGTTTTGTTTTGATAGACCATTTTAATTAAGTGACTGTATAACAGGTTCAACTGTATGTACTGTTTTGATAGACCATTTTAATTAAGTGACTGTATAACAGGTTCAACTGTATGCACTGTCTTGATATCCATTTTAATTAAGTATCTGTATAACACAGGTTCAACAGTATGTAGTTTTGATAGACCATTTTAATTAAGTATCTGTATAACACAGGTTCTATATGTAGTAGTAAGTGACTGTATAACAGGTTCAACTGTATGCACTGTCTTGATATCCATTTTAATTAAGTATCTGTATAACACAGGTTCAATAGTATGTAGTTTTGATAGACCATTTTAATTAAGTATCTGTATAACACAGGTTGACTATATCTTGATAGACCATTTTAATTAACTGACTGTATAACAGGTTCAACTGTATGTACTGTTTTGACAGACAATTTTAATTAAGTAACTGGATATCAGGTTTGACTGTATGTTTTGTTTTGATAGACCATTTTTATTAAGTAACTGTACAACAGGTTCAACTGTATGCACTGTTTTGATAGACCATTTTAATTAAGTAACTGCATTCATTTCAACTTATTTTCGTGCTTATATCCAATTACGGTTCAAGCATGCTGTCCTGGGCACACACCTCAGCTATCCGAGCTGTCTGTCCAAGACAGTGGGTTAGTTGTTAGTTGGTTAGTGGTTAGTGAGAGGTAAGAGGGTGTAGTGGCCTTACACCTACCCATTGAGCCCTTAAGAAACTCGCTGTGAGTTGGAGCTGGTACTGGGCTACGAACCCTGTACCTACCAGCCTGTAGTCTGATGGCTTAACCACTGTGCCACCGAGGCCGGTAGCAACTGTATAATACAAGTTCAATAGTATGTACTGTTTTGATAGACCATTTTAATGAAGTATCTGTATAACAGGTTTGACTGTATGTACCGGGTACTCTCCTTGATAGACCACTTTAATTAAGTGACTGTATAACACAGATTTGACTATATATAGTCACGAGAGATCATTTAATTAAGTGACTGTATAACACGTTTGACTGTATACTGATATTTTGGATTCCAGTCATCTGTCTTGTAAAACAACAACACATTCCATTTCATGTCCTGAGGCTCTACTTTTAAACTTGCACACAACACGTAACTTATTCATTAAGCCCTGGAGGCCAGGACGACACACTTGTCAGCTGAGTGATTTTACTTGCTAATGAACTAATTACCACTACATGAATACCACTAATCATTAGCAGGTTTAACACTAAGTATGTGTAACCATTAAGTAAGTTTACGTAAATATAAATAGCAAGTGATTTAAATACAGACGATTAAAGTGAAGCTTATTCTGCCTTAAAAGTCAAATTATTATGGACCAGAAAGGGTGTGGGTGTCAAACCTTGTTTCCAAAATTTCAGCTCAGTATTTGGACGCATTGCAAAAAAAGTCTGTGGGACAGACAGACGGACGGACAGAAAACCTATAGTCCCCTCCGGTTGAGTTAATGAAAAAAAGAGAGCATTTTATAACCCCCACAAAAAAACCCCAAGGTAAAATGTCTGGATCACTTTGTAATAAGCAGGGCTTCTAGATTATGGTAGCCCCACTCCCATGGCTAGTGATATTCAATGTTGGGCTAGTAAATATCTATTATAACTAGCCCGATGGCTAGTGGAAAAAAACAACCTTGTCAAATGATGCATTTAATTTTTTTTTTTTTTGTAAATATGAATATCCTGCCCCCTCTTCCAACCCCAAATCTAAGGGGTTTTAAGCGCTATCTCCCTCTTTAGATGACATTTGATTATTACAATTAGTAAAATTGTATTTATTTAAAGTAGGGCCAGTGAATTTTTAATCATGGCAAGTAATTTTTAAAATCACTGATCCCATGGCTAGTGGATTTTTATAAAATTCTAGAAGCTCTGAATAAGTCTGACCAATAGGTTATTAAAAAAACAAAACAATAATATGACTAAATATTAAATAGTACAGGATAGTTGAGAATGTAAACACAAAAGCTAAAACATTGTACTGAAAACAAAACAAATGTGACAGAGCTGCAAAACTAAATTATATATAGGACATGATGACAGCACATTAAAATATTAATAGTGTCTATGACTTGTGATATATGACAATAAATATTTTAATAAAGGAAAAAAAAGAAAGAAACTAAAACAAAGTAATGATTAAAAATAACACCACAACTGGTATATCAAAGGCCATGGTATGTACTACCCTGTCTGTGGGATGGTGCATATAAAAGATCCCTTGCTGCTAAACGAAAAGAGTACTAGTAGCTCATGAAGTGGCAACAGCGGGTTTCCTCTCTCAATATCTGTGTGGTCCTTAATCATATGTCCGACGCCATATAACCGTAAATAAAATGTGTTAAGTGCATCGTTAAATAAAAACTTTTTTTTATTTTTTTATTAAAAATTTAAAAAATAATTAAAAAGCCCCACCCACATGGAAAAACATTAAGTATACATAATACTATACACCTATATGTCAAAAACACAATAAACCATCTTTTAGACAGCATATATCCGATACTCGAGATACTAATGTAGTGTGTTTCATAAATGTAGAAATAAAAAATCCATAACAGACACATAATATTGTGGCTTCTCATATAAAATTGTGTCCTAAGATAATACATGTACCAGTAGTAATTAAAAAACGTTGTGAATTTGTTTAAAGAAAAGATTTCATCTGGCCCGATATAAACATGTTTGAACCAATCAATTGAGCTAGCAGCAAGAATTCAGAAAAAATTTAGTTTAATCCATAAATACCTTACATTAACTGATTCAAATGATTGAACAGTAACAAACAAGCTGTTGAAAATTGCACAAATATACAAAGAACATGTGCAAATTAGTACAAAAATTACCTTTTAAGTCTTTTTAAAAGTTTAAACTATTAGCATTTTCAGCGTAAGATCATCAAATGAGGAACAAAGTTTAAAACTATTCTCAATTCATGTATATGAGTAAAGTTAAAGTTTGTTTTCTTTAACAGCATCACTACTGCAGCACTAGAGCACACTGATTTATTAATCATCAGCTACTGGATGTGAAACATTCGGTAGATTTCACATATACTCTTACAGCGGAAAGACCGGCCTTGGTGGCGCAGTGGTTAAGCCATCGGACTACAGGCTGGTAGGTACAGGGTTCGCAACCCGGTACTGGCTCCAATCCAGAGCTAGTTCTTAAGGGCTCAATGGGTATTTGTAAGGCCACTACACCCTCTTATCTCTTACTAACCACTAACCAGCTAACAACTAACCCACTGTCCTGGAGAGACAGCCCAGATAGATGAGGTGTGTGCCTAGGACAACGTGCTTGAACCTTAATTGGATATAAGCACGAAAATAAGTTAAAATGAAATATAGCGGAAATCCCTTACATTTTTCTATTAGTTGTTAGGGATCTTTTATATGTGCCATCCCACAGACAGGATAGCATATACCACAGCCTGTGATATAGCAGCTGTAGTGCACTGGCTAGAATGGGAATGTATAGGAGTAATGCAACAGAGTACTAATAATAGTATAGGACAGATTATAATACACAAAATAACCTGCATATGGTAAACATAAGGAAATTGACCACTAAGCTGTCAAACTGGGTTTATTAATGACACTTGTCCTGTGTGGGGATATTAAACCTGGCTGTAGAGAGCAGGGAAAGCTCAGCCTTACAGGTTGACATACTACAGATTGCTGGGCTCCAGCTGTGACAGAAACAGATCATGAATATTCCTTAATTAATTTGAGTGTGGAGATGAAGGTATGCTTGTAACTACAGGACAAAATATCAAAGGTTCTAGAATACGGTGGCCCGATGCCTGGTTTTTAGATTTAGGCCACCAAAAATTACTTTGAGTATGCCCGATGGCAAGTGAAATTTTTTTTAATAAAAAAAATATATATATATATATATATACGTACGTATATATATATATATATATATATATATATATATATATATATTATTTTATGTACCTATCTATCTATATATCTATATATATATATATATATATATATATATATATATATATATATAGGACCCTATATATATACACAACACTACAATCGTATGAAATATATTATATTAGATTACAGAGCACTACACTTGAAATTGCACTAAGATTTTAAACTCATGGTACAAGCAGAACTACAGTAATAAGATAAAATTACTTTTAAAATTAAACAAAAGGTATTATGTTGGTATCTTTTTAGGGACAATTACTTTAAACATACAAAATTTTAAACATAAAATTAACCAAGTTTAGTTTTTCTCACTTTTCAATGTTTCTTACCATGCTAACCATATATAATGTAAATATATTATATGATATATATTCCTAAAGGGATGTAGTTTTAAAAAGTTAATATAAACAAGTAAACACACTTTAAGAAAAAGTAATTAACATCATTTAAGATTTTTAGTAAGTAAAATAATTTTATATTTAGTATATGTAATCATTTAGCGTTAATGAAAGGCAGTTTTTTTACTTTTGATGTTTGTCATGTTACATTTTGAGAGTACTCCATACTATATTCTGAATACAAACATTAGTAGCAGCAACAAAAATAAAAACAAATGGAATGTACATTAGTGGTGTATTGTTCTTTTCTGTGTATACTACTGCCTAGTTACCAAAAAACCCCACCCACATCCTAAACAAAGCACACTACTCTTTATTACCATCATATACATTACACGAAACAGATTTAACATGTTGTTAAATAAATATTTGTTTTCTTTACTAAACTACATCTAACGTTAGTTAGGAACACCTTAAGCACATAAGAGGCTTTATTTAAATACGTAATACAACTGGTATGATATAATCTTAACGTATTGTTTTACAATCTGACAAAATGCAGCTACCCATCTCAACTTGATTTATGACCAATATTGTGTATATGTCTAGCTTTAACTACATTATACACTGTCACCATGGCAGAGCCTTCATGGAGAAAAAAAACGTTAACATTTAAGTAATAAAAAGTGCATTACATAACTCTGTACAATACACCCACCCACTCCCTGTAACACCACATAACGTTTTAACCAACACCCACCCACCCACCCCCTCGGGCGTTACATAATATTTGAATGGCCCTTCATACACGAACCAGCTGTTGCTAGTATCTCCATGATTTAGATTCCGTTGAGAATCTACCTGGTCTATAGTATATTATAAAGAAAAATATCAGGCCAGAGTAATGAAAACGGTGAGTCATGCGCGGTGTGTATCTGTAATCGGTTTTCCCACAGATGTTAATAATTCTCAAGTGGCCGTACCCATTGTCGTGTTAAATGTCTACCTCAACAGGTTCTTTACCGCTGTCAGCCAGTGCAGGACAAATACCCCAAAGCAATTCATTGTTCTTTGAAATTACACTGCTATACAGGATTTTATGTACATATTCTTATTTAGAAGCAAAAATTAAAGGGACCATTTGAGCCGTTTTTGATAACTGAAATCATACTTTACTTGGATTTTATTGTGTAGATTATCCATTTCCGTACATTCAAAGTGTTTTTGGTCATCCTGGTGTTTTTAATATCACAAAATGCATTTCTCATATTTTTAAAAACACATGTGCGTCTGAGAAGTAACAGTTATGGAGTCGAGTTTTAGTCCAGTTTTAGAGGGTATTTCACCATTTCAAAGTCACAGACTCATGTTTCACTCAATTATAACTTTATCCAAATGTGTTACAGGTTTGTAGAGTAACTAAACTTAGTGTGTATTTTCATGAGCTGAAACTAGGGTCTGTCCCTTTAAGCAGTAAGATTAAATTTATATATTCCAGTTCCCATGTCTAATATATGTACCTCTTTGTTTGAAGAAATTATTACCAGCATTATAGTTAACAGTGAAACCTGTCTAAACCCACCCCATTCCAACCAGTACCCCATCACTGGTTTATCAAAGGCTGTGGGTATGTGTTATCCTGCCTGTGGTAAAGTTCATATAAAAGATCCCTTACTGGTAATGGAACAATGCAGCATGTTTCCTGTGAAGACTGTTAGAATTATCATCTATCTGACATCCAACAGCCGGTGATTAATTAATCAATGTTACTCTAGCGGTGTTGTTAAATGAAACAAATTAAATCTGCAATCTTGCCTTCTTTTCCTATAATATCAATAATATAACCAGATACAATTTCTGACATGCGATACTAATTGCTATTGGTGTTGTTTGCTAATGGGCGAGATGTAGCTCAGTGGTAGAACCACTCACCTCAGGTGCCTTATGATGCTGTGGACACATCCCAACCAGTGTCCCACTACTGATATGGCAAAGACAGTGTTCGAGATTAACAGTATCCCGATATCCCGGGGATACCAGAATTTAATTTTGGATACCAGACTTCAAGAACCCAGTGTCCCACCGGGATGCCATATAATACTAAATTCTCAGGTGGGATACCAGATTTTGTAATGTTAATATCCAACTGGGATACTGGCCAAAAAATTGAATCTCGAACACTGAAAGACCATGGTATGTCTATGGAAAAGGGCCTATAATAATCCCTTGCTGCTATTCATGGTATGTACTGTCTTGTCTATGGAAAAGGGCTTCTCTTCATAGTTCCTGTCCTGGACGGAGGAGCTGGCACCAAGGCCAGCACCTGTGTCCATGACAGGCATGCGCTACAACAGCTTGTTCTTGTGCACATTAAACCCTATGACCTAGCTTATAGTGCCTGACCTCTTCATAGTATGTACCATTCTGTTTATGGGAAAGGACCTATAAAAGATCTCTTGATGCTATTCACTGTATGCACCATCCTGTCTAAAAGAACCATTGCTTCTATTCAGGAATATATGCCAGTAGCAGGTTTCTTTTCTCATTTTCTAGACCAGGTGTAATCATAATAGAAATAACAATAACCATGTGTCAGTTGTTCAAACATTGGTTAGCTCAACCAGTGGTTAACAGACATTTTCAAAACCAAGGACTGAATCAATACAAATAATAATTAAAAACATGTTCAAAGTTGATTTAAACAGTCAAAGGTATCCATCACTATATAATCAAAGCTAAAGGCTTTTTTGGGGTATTTATGCAAACACAATTAACAGAAAAATATTGGACTACCTTAGAGTTAATTTACCTGTTTTGAACATCCGGGCCCATATGTCGAACACCATAATTTAATATTTGCTGAGATGTCGTTAACTAAATATTCTTCTTCTTTCTTCATTCTAGGGTGTTGTTAACATTCATTTATTCATTAACAGCATGACAGTGAATATCTGTAACAACGTCTACTTATGCAAGATCAGGTGTGATTACAGACATTCACAAAATCTGAATAAGTAATCAGGAAATTAATATAGCTGAGTGTGATTACATCTGTTAGATACGAGAGTGTACAAAGCCACTGTATGTCACGATTCAATCATCAGCTGACCCGTGGTCTCACATACTAATGTACAGGTAATCAATCAGACAGTTACTTCTCCTCAGACCAGTGATTTGAGCATGTCGGTTTCATTTCAATTTATTGTCATGTTTATATTCAACTATAGTTGAAGCACACTGTCGCAGACACACACCTCAGCTATCTGGGCTGTCTGTCCAGGACAGTGGGTTAATGGTTAGTTGTTATCCGAGCAAGTCAATTTCAATTAAATTTATTTTCATGCTTATATCCAATTAATGTTCAAGCACATGTGTCCTGGGCACACACCTCAGCTATCTGGGCTGTCTGTCCAGGACAGTGGGTTACTGGTAAGTTGTTAGTAGTTATCCGAGCAAGTCAGTTTCATTTAAATTTATTTTTGTGTTTATATCCAATTAAGGGTCAAGCATGCTGTCCTGAGCACACCTCTCAGCTGTGTGGCCTGTCTATCTGGTTAGTGGTTAGTTGTTAGTTGTCAGTCTACTTCTACCAACGAGCAGCAAAGGATCTTTTTAAATGTAGTTTTCATTCATTCATTCATTCATTCATTCATTCATCCTTCCATTCATTCATTCATTCATTCCACAGCTTTTGATGTTTTGGTGAACCAACTGTGGGACAAAATGGAAAAAAATACCATCTTAAGTTCATCGAGTGTGACTGATTCTTTGACCCATCGTCCTTCAAACGAGCACACTACTACCAAGCTATATCCCACTTGAACCAGTGAGCAGATGAAGACGTATTTAACCAGTGTGTAGGGACTACGGGGTGGAACCATACAGGTGTTATCTCACAGCTCGGTGTTATCTGTGAGGATGGATTAAGCAAACATCACCTTGGCTGTATACCACGGTGATGAAACATACTACACCAAGACTGGAATAGTCACCTCGAGTAGTCACTGTCAGACCAGTGTGTGGACCCTGACCAGGTTGACCAAGTGTCACCATCTGTCACAGGCAGCCGCTAATACTTGACCAGGGGACAGCATAGCTGGCACGCTCACAATTTGTAAACTCTGCTCTCTGCTTCAACATTACCGGTGTGATGAACGACAAATGCTCAACAACTGACAGAGTTGTCAGGCTATCGGGCAAAATAAATATTTCTTTTCCTGATTGCTTTTTCTAAACGAAAAGAGGGGATTGGTAGAGAGTTGTCATGTACACTATATGGTAAATTAAATATTTCTCTATTTTTGATTGCTTTTCTAAAATGTTTATTTTGTTTAATAACATTACTAGTGCTTACTGATTTAGTAATCATCGGCTATTAGATGTCAAAATTTGATAATTAAAGTGTGTTTCGGTATTGTCGATATTATATATTAGGAATAAAAATAATATATTATGCTCACCAGAGGCTCGCATAATACCTCTCTATATATGACTATTTTGACTCTTGATCTAGATAGTGAAAGAGGAAAAGAAAGGAATATTTGTTAAATGACATCTCAATCTACTGCATATTTCAAAGTATGGCTGTTTGGTGTCTTAACATAATATGGTTTCCATAGTTTCGAGAATTCCTGTGGCGTCAAAGCAAGGAGACTACATTTTCATTAGCAACAAGTCATCTGTCTGGAACAGCAATCATTAAAGTTAAATTAAAGTTTGTTTTGTTAAACAACACCACTAGAGCACATTGATTTATTAATCATCGGCTATTGATGTCAAACATTGGGTAATTTTACATGTAGTCTTAGAGAGAAAACCTGCTACATTTTTCCACTAGTAGCATGGTATGTTTTATATGCACCATCCCACAAACAGGATAGCACATACCATGGCCTTTGATATACTAGTAATAATACTGGCTGGAACGAGAAACAGCCCAATGGGGATTGATCCCAGACCAACCGTGAATCAGGTGAGCTCTTTACCACTGGGCTACGTCATTAAAATGAAATTCTAAATCCTTTACATTTTTAGACAGAAAAACCCACATTAATTCAAGCTGTCTCAAAAGACATACATGTGATGGTCTACAACAGAAAACCCCACATTAATTCAAGCTGTCTCAAAAGACATACATGTGATGGTCTACGACAGAAAACCCCCACATTAATTCAAGCTGTCTCAAAAGACATACATGTGATGGTCTACGACAGAAAACCCCCACATTAATTCAAGCTGTCTCAAAAGACATACATGTGATGGTCTACGACAGAAAACCCCCACATTAATTCAAGCTGTCTCAAAAGACATACATGTGATGGTCTACGACAGAAAAACCCCACATTAATTCAAGCTGTCTCAAAAGACATACATGTGATGGTCTACGACAGAAAACCCCCACATTAATTCAAGCTGTCTCAAAAGACATACATGTGATGGTCTACGACAGAAAACCCCACATTAATTCAAGCTGTCTCAAAAGACATACATGTGATGGTCTACGACAGAAAAACCCCACATTAATTCAAGCTGTCTCAAAAGACATACATGTGATGGTCTACGACAGAAAAACCCCACATTAATTCAAGCTGTCTCAAAAGACATACATGTGATGGTCTACGACAGAAAAAACCCACATTAATTCAAGCTGTCTCAAAAGACATACATGTGATGGTCTACGACAGAAAACCCCACATTAATTCAAGCTGTCTCAAAAGACATACATGTGATGGTCTACGACAGAAAACCCCCACATTAATTCAAGCTGTCTCAAAAGACATACATGTGATGGTCTACTACAGAAAACCCCCACATTAATTCAAGCTGTCTCAAAAGACATACATGTGATGGTCTACGACAGTTTGATGAAGTCAGAAATAAAAGAAAAAAAATGTATTTATTTTTATCTCATTAACTGTTTGATGAAGAAGAAATCATTTCCGTGTAGATGTATTGATTCACTTGTAACACGAGTCAAGGTGAACTCTCGACAGCAAGGACTTCAAAGCAAACAAACGTTACTAGCAACAAACACTGATTGAAGAGGAAGATGCATTCATGCGTGACGTAAAATTAACCACCAAACAAATATCTACACAACAATTGTTCTGCCAATGTTTCACTTGAGTTATATGAAAGGCTAGGATGATTTTTCTATGCAAATATTAATAATACAACAGCCAAAATGTATTATTTGACAGAAAAGCTGCATTTTATGCTACAACTTTTGCATATCAAGCTACTTACTCCATCACTCCCAATACCCTCCATAAAAAAACAAAAACAACCCCAAAACAACCCAGGACAAACTTTGTTTCATTCCCACAAGCAACGTTGATCAATAGGTCCATTGACAACCCCTCCCCCATTCCAGCCAGAATTTAGGAAGTTTTTTTTTTTTAATTAAAGGTCAAAGTATGTCTTTCTGAAATTCCTAGTCATGCCCATGATAATCTCAATCCTGAACTTTGTTAGAGTGTGTACTATTATTGCGGTACATATAAATATTTAAATTAATGCAATCTAAATGCTTCAATACTTTTAACAAAACAGAAAAAAGAAAGAAAAAAAGGAAAAGTGGAAACAAAAGATAAAAAGAAGATAAATCAATCAACATCCTATCACTAGATCGATTGTAACAAAAAGAAAACGAAAGCCTTCAAGTTATCACAAAAGCATATTATACACACTGAAGATGTAACATCACATCAGTGAGCCACGACAATACACGTACACGTTTATTATTGATGAGGTGTTGCCACAACAGATGTAGCAGATCAATTAACTCTGTCCACTTTACCTAATATAACACTGTACAACTTGCCTAGGTAAACAACTAGGACGATCGGTCACATTAAGAATCAATCAATTCACAATGTCCACCGATTTAGACTCATCAGTATTTAAACCACAACATGCAAATCCCTGGACAACTTAAAGGTACCCGAATTAAAAGGTTAGAAAATATTTAAGTAAAAATGTTAACCTCCTAAGAATAAAATTAAACAACTAAACTACAGGTATAAAATTAATTAACTTAACTTTATGTACAAATTTTATTCACTAAAAATTAGGTAATAAAATTAAGTAATTAAACATTAGGTACAAAATTAATTCACTAAACATTAGGTATAAGAAGTTTTTTTGTTTAACGACACGACTAGAGCACATTGATTTATTAATCATCAGCTGTAGGATGTCAAACATTTTGTAATTTCGACATTAAGCCATAGAGAGGAAACCCGCTATATTTTTTCCATTAGGGATCTTTTATATGTACCACCCCACAGACATGATAGAGCATACCATGGCCTTTGATATACCAGTCGTGGTGCACTGGCTTGAAATGAGAAATAGGTCAATCGGCCCACCGACGGGGATCGATCCCAAAGCGACCAAACAGCAAGTGAGCATTTTACCACTTGGCTACGTCCCGCCTCTTAGGTTTAAGATTCATTCACTAAACTTATAAAGGTACAAACGTAATTAACTAAACTTTTAAGAACAATACAGAGGAACTGAACTTCAGGTACAAAATGTCAAGATTATATATATTTCTTAAATTTAACTTGATATTCCGACTATACATTGTAATCCAACAAGCAGCATTTTGCTCTTCTTTTTTTTTTTGGTACTATTTACCTTCACATTTAGTATTTAAATTTTTTTATTTTGAAGGAATGTTTTGATTCTTTTTTCAATTAGACTGAATTTAAATAATGTAAGCCATGTTGATCTACAGCAGGGATTCCCACTGCATACCGTTAGGTTCACATTCATGCCGATTCACCATCTCATCTACATGATAAAGTAACGAGAGACAATTAGATGATAAGTCGGCTCGCAATCACAGCCTTCTACCATCACCGTAAGACAAAGTCAAACTCCACACACTGACTTTAACAAATTCCATCTCACATTTGTTTGAGATATTCAAACCACATCCTTCTTACTGCCGCAGCATATCCCCGCGGATCAGGGGCTTAGACAGCTCAAACATGCTGGACGTGCCTAACACGGCTTTGTGGGACTGTACATACAACAAAGAGTGCGACAAAGCCTAAAACAACTCACATTAGATCTGGCCGAAATCGGTGGATGATGGCACAGAATGCCAGACCGCTCTTGAAGGAAGAGGTCATGTCCTTGACCTCAACGTCACGGTATCCATCGCTCATCTTGCGACACCACATCTGGAGTCCTTTGATTTTCGTCAACGCCATTTTCGGTCGCTGTCTTTTCAACCCTGTTATCAAGACTGCGTCCCCTCACTGGGCTTGAACTGGCAGTCTACCTCACTTCATGTTCTACAGTTTTCACTTTTAACTTCTTTTTATCTGAAATAAAAATGGTAATACAAATCAGTCTGACACCTTCTGATGAAGGAAGGAATGAAATGTTTTATTTAATGATGCACTCAACACATTTTAGTTATGGTTATATGGCATCAGACATATGGTTAAGGACCACACAGATATTGTGAGAGGAAACCTGCTGTCTCCGCTTCATGGGCTACTCTTTTCGATTAGCAGCAAGGGATCTTTTATATGCACCATCCCACAAACAGGGTAGTACACACCATGGCCATTGATATACCAGTTGTGGTACGCTGGCTGGAACGAGAAATAGTCCAATGGGCCAGCCGACGGGGATCGATCCCAGACCGACCGTGCATCGACCGCTGTACCACTGGGCTACGTCCCGCCCCCACTTCTGATGAATGCACTGCATAGATGTAAGTGTTAATTGACTGTAGTTTAGCGAACACCAAGATCCTTCTGATGAATGCACTGCATAGATGTAAGTGTTAATTGACTGTAGTTTAGCGAACACCAAGATCCTTCAGATGAATGCACTGCATAGATGTAAGTGTTAATTGACTGTAGTTTAGCGAACACCAAGATCCTTCTGATGAATGCAGTGCATAGATGTAAGTGTTAACTGACTGTAGTTTAGCGAACACCAAGATCCTTCTGACGAATGCAGTGCATAGATGTAAGTGTTAACTGACTGTAGTTTAGCGAACACCAAGATCCTTCTGACGAATGCACTGCATAGATGTAAGTGTTAATTGACTGTAGTTTAGCGAACACCAAGATCCATCTGACGAATGCACTGCATAGATGTAAGTGTTAATTGACTGTAGTTTAGCGACCACCAAGATCCTTCTGACGAATGCACTGCATAGATGTAAGTGTTAATTGATTGTAGTTTAGCGAACACCAAGATCCTTCTGACGAATGCACTGCATAGATGTAAGTGTTAACTGACTGTAGTTTCGCGAACACCAAGATCCTTCTGATGAATGCACTGCATAGATGTAAGTGTTAATTGACTGTAGTTTAGCGAACACCAAGATCCTTCTGATGAATGCACTGCATAGATGTAAGTGTTAACTGACTGTAGTTTAGCGAACACCAAGATCCTTCTGATGAATGCACTGCATAGATGTAAGTGTTAACTGACTGTAGTTTAGCGAACACCAAGATCCTTCTGATGAATGCACTGCATAGATGTAAGTGTTAATTGACTGTAGTTTAGCGAACACCAAGATCCTTCTGATGAAAGCACTGCATAGATGTAAGTGTTAACTGACTGTAGTTTAGCGAACACCAAGATCCTTCTGACGAATGCAGTGCATAGATGTAAGTGTTAACTGACTGTAGTTTAGCGAACACCAAGATCCTTCTGACGAATGCACTGCATAGATGTAAGTGTTAATTGACTGTAGTTTAGCGAACACCAAGATCCTTCTGACGAATGCACTGCATAGATGTAAGTGTTAATTGACTGTAGTTTAGCGAACACCAAGATCCTTCTGACGAATGCACTGCATAGATGTAAGTGTTAAATGACTGTAGTTTAGCGAACACCAAGATCCTTCTGATGAATGCACTGCATAGATGTAGTGTTAACTGACTGTAGTTTAGCGAACACCAAGATCCTTCTGATGAATGCACTGCATAGATGTAAGTGTTAATTGACTGTAGTTTAGCGAACACCAAGATCCTGCCAGATTGAGTCTAGAAAACAGTTTAATCACACAAACTAAGATGATTATAATTTTATTTTAATATTTATATTACTTTTAATTCATAATTGTTCTTATCTTACCTTTAATAAAGTACAAGTAAATTTAGTGAAGTATATATTTTAAAATATAAATGTTTTACTTCATACTGCCTTCAGCTTTAAAAAGTTTAACTATGCATGGCTGGCATTTAACAGTACAAATTATAAAACTTAAAAAAGGAAACCTATGCAAATACTCCTTACATATATCCTATTTGTATTTACTTTACTATATAAAATAATAATAATTTTGAAAATGGTAGACAATTAAACAATCATAACAAAACTGAAAAAAGAGACCATTAAAGAAAATGGCAGAAAAAAATCCCCACAAAACAACCAAACAATTAAAATATTAAAAAATAAATTAAAATAAATAAAATAAACAGCTATCACAATTAACATGACTGTATACAGGTTTGTATGTATTAATAAATGCCATATTTTAAAATATAAATGTTTTACTTTATACTGCCTTCAGCTTTAAAAAGTTTAACTATGCATGGCTGGCATTTAACAGTACAAATTATAAAACTTAGAAAAGGAAACCTATGTAAATACTCCTTACATATATCCTATTTGTATTTACTTTACTATATAAAATAATAATAATTTTGAAAATGGTTGACAATTAAACAATCATAACAAAACTGAAAAAAGAGACCATTAAAGAAAATGGCAGAAAAACCCCCCACAAAACAACCAAACAATTAAAATTTTAAAAGTAATAATAATAATTATATTAAAAAATAAATTAAAATAAACAGCTATCACAATTAACATGACTGTATACAGGTTTGTATGTATTAATAAATGCCATTTTAATCTGTATTAAATACAATTACTAGTAATTAAAATAAAGAGAAGGTAACCTCATAAAACAGATGACAACACCAGTAAGTTCGACTGTAATTATGTACATTCCCTGATCAACGTCTATACAGTAAACAATTCCCTAAATGAGGTTAACATTACATCCACCCACCTATCTGTATACATGTATATCAACATCTATAGCTGCATTACACAACACACCACATTATACACTACAAGTAAAGTTACTGAAATTACCTGAATACGTACACATCAATCTGAGAAGTGTTATTTGACAAAGTTGAAAATTTCACCAAGTTGAAATCTATCCACATAAAGACCTGTCCTCGACTCGTTACTGACGTCTCTCTCTCTCTCTTTCTCTCTCTCTCTCTCTTTCGCTCGTTCTTTCACACCCTCTCTCACCTTAATGAGCAGCAGGAAGTGAAGTTACTAGCAGAGGTAATTATACCTGGCCGCGTGCAGATCATGTGACCTCAGGCTGTCTAGCAAACAGCAAGTGTTGACAAGCTTAGCGTAGCCAACTTAAAGCTCATTACACAGGTAATAAACAAACTGACCACGGCCAGAGTTAACAAATCACTGAGACAACATCCCAGGTGAGGGGCCATGCAGCCAGCCCGAATTAGCTGTCTGTAATACGCTATCGGTCACATCCCACATAGACTTGTGTCGTGGACATTTCAACACAACAGCCTCGGTCAGTGATTCACAGTTAACATGACTGTGTACAGGCTGTTCAAATCAACTTACTCGTTGATCAAGCCAAACTTTATACACAGAATAGAGTTGGCTGTAACACAACTGATTCAAACAAATTACAACAAATCACTGTATTTCAGCTCTGGAAGAATTTTTTTAAATATATTTGTTATAAACCAAATGACTTGTAAAAACTGTGCTGAATCATTAATTTAACAATTTTATTTTTCAAATATCATATAAAAAAGGGAGAATTTTGTATAATAAAACATATCAAGATAAAATGCTGACTGGTGGATCATTAAGTAGCAACAATTTTTAAAAGAATATTCCAAATTATTTCCAATAAAATGAAGGGGGGGGGGGGGGGAGAGAAATATTTAAATGTTTAACAATACTCAATACGTTTATTTATGGTTATATATGGCTTTGGACATATAGTCAAAAACAACATGAATAATGAGAGAAAAGCCAGGTGAGTGTTTCACTGCCTCCTGAAAACAATTGGCTGCCCCTTAGAATCTGCTTAGCTTAACTTAATTATTTTAACATGCTCATATACCACTACGGTTTCACGCATGTCTGTCCCAGAACCTGCTCCTGGATAGCCAGGGGACTGATCCAGGACAGAATAAATTAAGGGGACAATTTAAAGTATTAACACCAAAAGGAAAGGGGAGTTTATTTAATTTTGTATGCACATTCAAAATATAATTATAATTAATATGTATAGAAGTACTCATTAAGATTTTTGGCGCAATTTAGAGCGGGCTATCTAAATTTAAAAATATTTAATAATTACTTTATTTACCTTAGCTCTAGATTGGAAATGGAGGTGGATTAGGAAGTTTAGGCCCACGCCACAGGATGTTTACTTAGTGGCTGGGATAGGGAAGAGAACCAATCATATTGCGAACTTTAGTTTGACCCACCACGAGGGGAGGGGACAGGGAGGGGGCGGGCCCCCAGACATACCTAACTCACCATACGGCCAAAACCGCCTACACCTTCTACCCATTCCCCCCACCCAAGACGCCCCCAGCAGGTCCAACTATTGTGACCTCCAGTCTCAGCTCTCTTCAAGATTGTGTAATCTGCTAATTAAGTATGAAAACAAACTGAATTACCACCCTCAGTGACACTAGAAATCCCACAGACAGGATAGTACATACCATGCCATTTGTTACACCAGTTGAGTCCAGTGAGCCCACCGAAAGTATAGATCCTAGATTGACTGTGCATCAGATAAGTGTTTTACCACAGGGCTATGTCTCACCCAACCTTAAAATGGCTAACTACCATCATGGATAACATTAAAATGGCTCACTACCATCAGGGATGACCTTAAATAGTGTGACATGTTTTGACCTTAAATTGGGACATTGCATCTATCTACATGTACAAATTAATTCAGATACTGGCAATTGCACATCTCACATAGTACATATCTCCTCTATGACACTGTATAGCATTAAAGCAATGTTCAATGGGGGAACATGCCTGAGTTGCAATGGCCATAGGATAGATGACACTTGATAGACTCACACCTATCAGTTTTTAAGTTAAAGTTTATTTTGTTTAATGACAGCACCAGAGCACATTGATTAATTAATCATTAGTTTCTAGATGTCAAATAATTGGTCATTGTGACATGTAGTCAGAGGAAACCTGCTACATTTGCCCATTAGCAGCAAAGGATCTTTTATATTCAATTTTCCAGACATATACAGTATCATGATATTTAATAATACCAGCCAAAGGGCACAGGTTAGGATAGGGGAAAAACCCTATCTGAGAATAGGTCGACTGTGGGGATTTGATCTTTTGACCCAAGTACCCCGGGAGAGTTACCAGGTTTAAAACCCAATTATGTCACCGAGGCCAGTTTTGAGGTACTGTTATTTAGCATTGTTGTTTAGCCATCAATACCTATTACCAATATACACAACCCAGGTGACAAATGGATAACAGCCAATAAGTAAGTCTAGGCAGTCGACCACACTGATGGCAATATGTTACCAGGCAGCCACTAATAATACACGCAGCTGTTAAATAATAAATACAAATATTCCGGTCAGTCTTATGTCATTGAGGAATTAACTTTGCCGAGCACAATCCTTAAACTTACATGTAAATAACTATACCTGTATACAGGACAAGCTAAAAACTTATAAGGTACATGTATATAACACATAAAGGGTATTAAGGTCCTAAAGGGTCCAGTGTGTTATACAGATCAGTTTGGAGAAACGGTGCCGTATGTGTTCACTGATATATGCAACAGAATAATCACTGCTCAAAAACATTATGAAGTTTTACTGAATTATAAAAACAATAATCAGTTGTTTTCTTCAAGGAGTCAAACTGGTGATCATTCCTATTGTAATAGCTTAATAAACAGCCATCTATATTATCATGTTGTATGTTTTAAAACTTCCTTAGGTACCTGCTTGTAGGGTGGGTAGGGGTGTCCGAAAAGGGGAATGGAGGTGGGTGTCAAACGAATCCCCTGACTGAAATCATATAAATTTGTACTATTATAAGATATAAGGCATTCACCCTTCCCCCTCAAACTGCACCCAAATGTGAAATAAAAATTAAAGTTTGTTTTGTTTAACAACACCACTAGATCACAATCACATTGATTTATTAATCATTGGCTATTGGATGTCAAACATTTGGTAATTTTGGCATACAGTCTTAGAGAGGAAACCCGCAACATTTTTTCATTAGTAGCAAGGGATCTTTTATATGCACCATCCCATAGACAGGATAGCTTTTGACATACAAGTTGTGGTGCACTGGCTGAAACAAGAAATAGCCCAATGGGTCCACCGACGGGGATGAATCCCAAACTGACCGTGCAGTAATCCTACATATGTGTATGTAGAGAGAGAAAGGGGTAAAAAATTACCCTACATAATAATTAAAGACTTCAATAACAAAATATCTTTTGCACCCTCTGCTTGTCAAAATCACAAAAACCCTTATTTTAAGATCCACCCTGCAGGCATGATATACCTACTTTAACCCTGTATTACCAATTTAAAAAAAAAAGAAGCTTACATAACACTATTTTATAATTATGATAAAAATCTTTACTGATTACAAATATTCATGTTATGTAAAATAGTTTCCTACATGCATTTTCCCTCATAAAAAAAAAAAAGGAAAAATAAATAAATTAATGCATTAAAATATGATAATCTTTCAGTGACACGCCCCTAACAACTAGCGTAAGTGTTAATTCCTGAATTCTGCAAATAACAAAGAGGTAGGTAGAGATTAAACTAGTACACCCAACATTGAGAGTAAAGACATTATTCCGAACATTTTAATCCCAAAATTAATCAGCTTAAAGAATTCTTATCTAGTGAACAAAACAGAAGATTGTAGAAATATTTCAAGCATTTACAAAGTTAACACATACTGAAAAGCCACAACAATGTTCATTCTGCCAAGATAACAGAAATATTTTTCACTTTTTATTGCAAAATAGATAAATTTCAATGACAAATAGGGTTTGTTGTCTTTGGGGGGGGGGGGTTTTTTTTGGGGTTTTTTTTTTTGGGGGGGGGGGATGTGTGTTAATTACCTGTTAGATAAATATTAAAACTGGTATATATAACTGAATATATATTATAATTTCAATTCATTTCAACTTATTTCCATGTTTATATCAAGCACTCTGTCCTGGGAACATACTGTAGTTATGTGGTAGTTAGTTTGAGTGGTTAGTTTGAGTGATTAGTTTGAGTTGTTAGTTTGAGAGAAGTCAGTATTGTGGCCTTACACCTACCCATTGAGTCGTTTAACTCCAGGTTTCTACCAACCTAAAGACCACTATGCCACAGAGTGTTATTTTTTATCTACCGGTATATCAACACATATTTACGGTTTCTGCCAGAAAGAAATATTTGGGTATGGCACTATGGAATTGAATATTTACAATATGTGTGCTGAATGTAACCACAGTCAACAGAGGGTATGAGGGGCATCCCTCAGAAAGAAAATGGGTTAGGTTTAGGGTTAGAATTTTAAAAATCATATTGTGTCAAAAGATTAACTTTAAAAATTAAAATCTACAAAACATTTGGGTATGGTGCCTTACCCGTTTTACCCTCAAGCAGAAACCCTAATTTGGATGGTACAAAATGACTGCGCCCATTATATATAATAGCCGTCACATTTAACCATTTTATTAATTAAATATAAGATTATACTTGTTGATATTAAACAATAATGTGCATTATATATCGTTGAATATGCATACCAGTCCAAAGACCTTGCTTAAGCGTTCCTTTAAAACAAATTAAAACAATACAGCTCTTTTAAGGTACCTGCATGTATACATAAACTGTTTTTGTTTTAAAACTTTTGTTTTTACTAATTATGAAAATCAAGGTAATTAAATAATAAGAAATTGAAATACAGAAACATGTGTTTTAATAAAAAGCTAAATCTATTTAAAATGTGCAGAATTTTATACTTACTAATTCTAAAACAGCAAATAATGTACACACATGTACCGGTACATTGTACGTAGATGCATGTATGGTATCCTAAACTGCATAATACTTGTAATCCATCAGCATCGAATATATAAATATATATATGTTATTAAATCAGTATAATAAGGATGATGTTACCAGTTACGTGTACTGAATACAACATATACACAATAATGTCACACCATGTCAACAATACATGGGATTACCTTTAAACAAGATCAACTGTACCACTCTAGTAGTATCGACAGCAGCACAACTGACTTAAGTTTCTTTTCTAAATGCCCTAATTTCATATACAAATACATTCAAATACCCTTTTGATTACTGTGCACTTGACAAAGACTTCAGAAATGTGGTGTGTATTATGGGACAGGCTCTCAGTCTTACATCTGGTTGTTAAACTTCGGTATGTCCTACACGCGTTTCCTTTTCCTGGCCATACTCCGTCCACAACAAGACATGTGTCTTTGATTGTACGCGGAGGTTAGCAGTAAAAATATCAAAAACAAATAATAACCCATACACTCTATAGTATTCATTTAGTAAGAATATTAAACACAAATAATAACCCATACATGTACACTTTATAGTATTCATACAGTAAGAATATTAAACACAAATAATAACCCATACACGTACACTTTATGGTATTCATACAGTAGGAATATTAAACACAAATAATAACCCATACACGTATTCACACAATTAATAACCCATACACTCTATAGTATTCATACAGTAAGAATATTAAACACAAATAATAACCCATACATGTACACTTTATAGTATTCATACAGTAAGAATATTAAACACAAATAATAACCCATACACTCTATAGTATTCATACAGTAAGAATATTAAACACAAATAATAACCCATACACTCTATAGTATTCATGCAGTAGTAACCCATACACTCTATAGTATTCATACAGTAAGAATATTAAACACAAATAATAACCCATACATGTACACTTTATAGTATTCATACAGTAAGAATATTAAACACAAAAATAAATAACCCATACACGTACACATACACGTACACTTTATGGTTCATACAGTAAGAATATTAAACACAAATAATAACCCATACACGTACACTTTATGGTATTCATACAGTAAGAATATTAAACACAAATAATAACCCATACACGTACACTTTATGGTATTCATACAGTAAGAATATTAAACACAAATAATAACCCATACACGTACACTTTATGGTATTCATACAGTAAGAATATTAAACACAAATAATAACCCATACACTCTATAGTATTCATACAGTAAGAATATTAAACACAAATAATAACCCATACACTCTATAGTATTCATACAGTAAGAATATTAAACACAAATAATAACCCATACACGTACACTTTATGGTATTCATACAGTAAGAATATTAAACACAAATAATAACCCATACACGTACACTTTATGGTATTCATACAGTAAGAATATTAAACACAAATAATAACCCATACACTCTATAGTATTCATACAGTAAGAATATTAAACACAAATAATAACCCATACACTCTATAGTATTCATACAGTAAGAATATTAAACACAAATAATAACCCATACACGTACACTTTATGGTATTCATACAGTAAGAATATTAAACACAAATAATAACCCATACACTCTATAGTATTCATACAGTAAGAATATTAAACACAAATAATAACCCGTACACTCTATAGTATTCATACAGTAAGAATATTAAACACAAATAATAACCCGTACACTCTATAGTATTCATACAGTAAGAATATTAAACACAAATAATAACCCGTACACTCTATAGTATTCATACAGTAAGAATATTAAACACAAATAATAACCCGTACACTCTATAGTATTCATGCACAGGGCTTCTAGAATTGTTATAAAATCCACTAGCCATGGGATCAGTGATTTTTAAAATTTACTAGCCACAATTAGAAATTCACTAGCCCTACTTTACTTTAAGTTAATATAATTTTACAAAATAATAGTAGTAATCAGATAGGGGAGGAATGGGTAAGTTGAGCCAATGTTTACTCTAACAACTCCTGTGCTTGATTTAAGATATGCTAGGTGATGGTTTATAGTCTAATGTTTGCAGCATATACATGTAGTTGTGCACATATTCTAGTCAAGTTATCATAAGTCAGTCGTGTCCCTGCATAATAGTGGGTTATCAAACATTTTATAAAAAATGGCTCAAATAACCCACCTTCTGGGGTAAGATGTGCCAGGTCAAGGGGCAAGTTGATCAATATACTGTACTTTACTTGAAGATTGTTTTATTCGAATGCAAACAAATTCAAACATAATAAAGATCGTAATTTAAAACTCCAAACATATTAAGCATATAGGAATGTCTAATAAACATATTGTAAGACTGAAAACATTCATTTTGAATATGTCTCTCTATAATAGCCTACTACGAGAGATTTCTCGACAACATATCTCACAAATAATAATATACTTTCAAGACTATATAACATACCATCAATCACATTAAATCATAGAATAAAGTCAATAAGAACGTATTAACATTTGAGAACTAATTCAAATCCTGTCTCAAACACGAATTACTTAAAAGTTCTATCTTGACACATGTTATTCAATTTCTCTACAAGTCCCACTTGGTAAGATCACACATGAAGATGGTTTTATTCGAACGCAAACTAATTCAAACATAATAAACATCGTAATTTTAAAATCCAAACATATTAAGCATATAGGAATGTCTGATAAACATAATGAAGGACTGAAAACATTCATTTTGAATATGGAAAAAACATATTGGAAAAAAAGACAATAGGGATAAATTGATCATGTTTAGAAAACACAATGGGGTAAGTTGTTCCATGGATCAACATACCCCAATCAGACTGGCACAAATTGCCCCATATTGGCTATTTTAATATCTTAATCCATGCTGTTAAGGGGCCGTCCAAAATTTTCAACATTTTCACGAGCGTACAAACCGTACGCGGGGGGGGGGAGGGAAGGGGGTTAAGGGGCCAGCGTACACTTTTTTTTTAAACGAAAAATGTCGGTCAACATTTTTCATTTGGGGATGTACACTTTTAGGAGGGGGGAAGAGGGTGGTCAAAAGTGTACTCTTTGTACACTTGTGAAAATGTTGAAAATTATGGACGGCCCCTAAAATGGTTGCACAAACGTAACCCAAACTGTTCATGGAAATACACAGTAAAACAATGTTTTAATCACAAGTCAGGGAACATGCAAAATATTTATGATTCTTCTGATATAAATCAATATATCTTGAGTGATGAATCTAACTTTCTCCTGTGTTAAAATGTCTTTTTCAAGGCAAAATGTACAAAGTGTGCCTGAGACCTGACCATTACATCTTGGAGGCACAGGGTCATAGACCTCTCCAAATATGGTGCCAAATGTCACATGTCTCTATTCAGAAACCAATGGGAAGGGTGGATCAACTAACCCAGTGGCTCAACTAACCCATCCCTTCCCATGTCACCTAAAGAGTGAGATAGAGCTTTAAAACACTTAACAGTGGGGGATGGGGTGGGGCAGGATATTCATATTTACAAAATAAACTTAACTGAAATATCTGACAATTTGTTATCGGGCACGGTGATGGTAGTTATTTACTAGACCAACATTGAATATCACTAGCCATGGGAGTGGGGCTACCATAATCTAGAAGCCCTGGCTATTGGAAGTCAAACATTTGGTAATTTTGACATATAGTCTTAGAGAGGGAACCAATTACATTTTTCCATTAGTAGAAAGGGATCTTTAATATGCACCATCTCACAGACAGGATAGCACATATCACACACAGCCTTTGATATACCAGTCGTGATGCACTGGTTGGGCCACCGACTGCAGTATTATTGTTAAACAATACATTGCTGTTGTGTTCATAACAGATTAATAGAACATTACCAGAAAGTTATTGCCAAAAATATACACAGCTGCTCTCTGGTCAGACCCAAGTTCCAAAACTGATGCAGTGACACATTTTAAAGTAGGGGTTTTTGGGTGTTTTTTTTTACAAAGCATTGATCAGACAGAAAAGGTAGGTATATTTTGTGGGTTTTTTTTTTATCATTTTATGTCATCCTCCTTGGACATTATTGTTTCATATAGTAACCACTAATAGACACACTACAGGAAGAAACACGATGGCACACCCTTTCAATAATGTTCCGGTTAAATGAGTAGACCTGTACTAACAGGTTTATTCCTGTAGTGTGTGTATTAGTGGTTAATATGTAAAATATTTGTTATCAACAAACTCGAAAATGATCAATGTAATGGTATTTAATGTCAAACATAGAAATATTGTTGTATTAGAACGGGAATCATTGTCTACCCAGTGATAGACAGCAATTTTGTGTTTTCACTAGTCTTTGCTTGAGAAAGTGATCATAACTGTCCAAATGTTCGTCTATCTTTCAAACAGCAGAGTTTTCGGGCTAGGACCCTTCCAGGTGGACCCTCATACATGTGGAAAGAGTATAGGGTGTTGGTAAGACAACTGTTTAAAAATTATAATTTAACAATAAAATCTTCCCTTTAAAATATTTCGTTTTTATTTGGGGTTTTGTTTTTATTGCTTTTACATCTAAAAAATCTAAAACTTCACTTAAAAATCCAATGTTTCCTAATTTTCACCTGGCACACCTGTCACTGTTGACAATGCCAATAATGTTATGATGATGATGATGCCGGTAGGCCTACAACTTTAAGTTAACCACTAAACAAGATTGACAGCATTTTATTAGTGGTAGCAGTAGGAATAAATCATAAAAAGTTAAACGAAATAACTTCATAAAGGCCATAAGCAATGCCAATTTAATACTTACATATTTCCAACATTGTGTTACAAACGTATGGTAAATCGGAAAATATGACTTGTTCAGTTGTTGATCTTCCCTCGCATTTAAAGAATGCTAGTTAATCTGTCCCATATCCAACATGCTTCTCATCAATCTGTCCCAATCTTTAAAACAAGCTGCTCTTCACGTCTTCGCCTTTTGAATCAACATTTTAGTTAGTTTACCTCAGTGTTAAGTAAAATAACAGCAATCATATTTTTGTCTAACCCAATAGTTAAATATATACAGGGAATAGCTGGTTACTGTCTTAAAATATCGGCTTTATCCTGCAAAGGATGGCGAATGCAGCGAGGCTCTGCCCAGCTGCATTCACCATTCGACCTGAGCAGGATTAAGCCAATATCTTAAGACAGTAACAATTTTTTCTAAATCCTGAAATCCTACAGGAACAGCAGATAATCATTATTAATTCCATTTTTGTGTACGCAAATCGAGTAGATAAATTTAAGATCGTCAAACTTGCAATGGTTTTGTCATATGACGTCACACAAGATACATGACGTCGTTCTCTGTAAGACGCTAGATTTCTACATTCTGTCACATTCAAAAAGCGTTTCTAAACTGTAATTCATAATAAATATACAAGTTTTATATTGTTATCCCTAAACTAAAAGTTATAAATTTGTATTTTCTGTACTTAAATGATTTAAAAAGTATGTTTGTTGAAAATCTAGTCTAAAATACTCAAGTCGAGTCAATCTTATGTCACGTGACCTATATTTTTGGTCAGTGGTCGAAAATATAGAGATTTATTTAGTCATCATAGCTTGCCAATGTATACAGTGATTGCGGGGTAAATATATATACAGTCAAACCTGCCTTTGCGGCCACCTCCATATGGCGGCCACCTGTCCATGGCGGCCACCCTGAGGTCCCCCCAATGAATTTTACTATATATTTTACCTGTATATCGTAAAAAAAACACCGTAAGAAAGTGTGTCAAACATGCGAGTTGAAAATACGTGCAAACAAAGCAAGATACGTGACTTCTTTAGCAAGTGAACATTAAAGGATAATCAGTGACTTTAATGCGCAGAACAGTGCTCCATTATTCTGTTGTTTGTTAAATATTCTCTTTTTCACTTAATAAAATTTCATATAGATGATAATTTTTTGTTTTGTTTTTAATTACGTTTTTGCACATGTATATGGCTCCTTAATAGTTCTATTGCAACATACGTGTAATTGTTTTTAAAAATTCGGACTTATATATGACCTGCATACGGCGGCCACCTCTCTATGGAGGCCACTTTTGTCATGTCCCACGAGTGGCCGCCATAGACAGGTTCGACTGTATAATGTTCTTTTGTAAGCGGACTTCAGTTTATGTTTCGTAAAACTAAAAAAATAACATCATAGACACAGTGACAGTAATGATTATTTGTGTATTTGTATTTCATAGTTGTATATTTGTTTAAAGTATAAAAATGGAAATAAAACATAAAATGTTTTAACTGACAAAACCACTTGGTGAGCGAACTAATTTAGTTGTGGCGAGTTTAATATGGGCCAATTTTGCTCATTACAGTTGACTGGTAACATTTGTATATCAAAGAATTTCAGTCTAGTAACATTGCTTGTACAACTGTCGATCTCTATTTGTTGCGCTATTCTTACATTTTGCAACACTCGACGTAGGATCAGTCAATCAGAAAAGCAGTATGGCGGCAAACCCAAAACATTGCAGTTGTCAATGATCGCCTGACACTTAACTGTGCACTACTTGAAGAAAACAAACAAACAAAAACAAGTCGAACTATGTCTCAGTGTAGGTGTTGTGGTATTATGCATTTTGTTAGTACAAATACCATATATATTGTGACAATTTAATTTAATCGAGAACATTGGACTGGTTTTCGACTGGTTTGGACATGTCACTTTGCCACTGTTAATGCAAAAGCTAACATTACATTTTTACTATTGTCCAATTATTTTGTTTAACATCATATTAATTACAAACTAGCAGGTCCTTCTACAGGGTTTCCATATATAGTAAAAAAATCCTGAAAGGTGCTTTAAAATGTGTTACACCCTAGAAAGTTAGAACTGGGAAAAAATCAGTTATCAGTTACACTGTTATGCCACTAAGCCTTAAGGCCTAGATTAAAAAAAAAGTTTTTTTTTTTATTTATTGAAAATTCATACATTTTGCATTTGACTACTGGTTAAAAACAAAAACAACACCTATTATTTTTAGAAAAACGTATCATCAAGTACCAAACTGTTTGGCCAACGACAATACGATACTTACAGAAAGAATATTCTACATAAATTTGTTGGTTAGGGTACATGAAATGAAATAATTCCAATTATTTAATGTAAAAAAATCTACAACAAACTAATTCATTCTAGTTTTAAAAAAACGAACACCATCTATTACACATGGAAGTGTGTTAGATTCTAACTGTTAGGCACATGCTCTTGGAAAAAATAACTTTTTCGTGCAGGCATAGTAAGCCACTATATGAAAAAAAAGAGTTTCAAACACTTTGAATATATTAACTGAAAGGAAAAAAATCCCACAATATGAGGTGGGTAGGGGGATAAAAATCATACAGATTAAATCATTTGGCCTTGTTGATCTGACGTGTGAGGTCATGTGACACCCATCAAATGTAAATTCATCTTCCTCCATTTTAACTAATTTTCTGTGAGTCAAGTGGAGGCAATATTAGTAATTTTAATGAATGAACTTGGTAAAATTAAGGGTTATTAAAGTTTTGTCTTTAGATACTTGTCTGAAATTTATTGCTGATGGAAATGTTCCCGAAGTGTGAAAAAACTCGCAAAAGAACGACATAGTTAGCCCCTAATTATCATTTTAAAATTGACAAAACATTGGTAATAATTTTGGCAAGACTTCCAATCATTCCAGCATTCAATATATTCAGGTTTAGGTTGGAGTGTTCAGAACTTTTTTCATCTGTCTGTATTTCAAACAATAGTTTGTATTGAAAATAAAACCCCAAAACAATCAATTTGACATAATATAGACTAAATATTTATTATATTAACTTTCCTCACATATTTAACACCGATTTTTTTTTTTTTAACACCATTACTAGGTGCTCATTAATGCTCTCTATTACTACTGTCTCTTAATTTTATATTTTCAGTGTGGCAACACCCATATGTCAATGTTTTTAAGCACTTCAACGTTTCAACATGGAAAAAGTCGACGAAGGAAGGCGAAGTTGCTGCTGTTATGGTATGTCATTAGTGTTCTTATTTTTTTTACACAACCATAGCAATGTCACAGGTCTCACTCTTACCATTGCCAAATTAACCAAATGCTAATTTTTATACAAAGTGATAATAAAATTAAAAAATTTGCCATTTTCTATAATGTTCATACAAATACCCTACCTATCTACAAATGGGCTAAAACCAATTTCTTTCCAGTGTGACCTCTGAGAAATAATGACACTATCTAGAACAAGAGTCAAAATAGTTGTGTTGGACACCAAATAACTGCAGCTTAACAAGTGCTACGGTGGCATTAAGCAAGCATTCCTTTTCTTTCCCATAATCAGCTGTTTTTAATCCATGCAAGGATATTAAACATTTATTAATTGATTCCTAGAATGTACATAATTATGTAGGAGCTACAACATATGTTATTTCAGGGCTTCTAGATTATGATAGCTCCACTCCCATGGCTAGCCGATGTTGGGCTAGTAAATAACTACTATTACCATGCCCAATGTCTAGTGAAAAACAAAGAAGTCAAATGTTACAGTTAAGTCGATTTTGTAAATATGAATATCCTACTCCCACCCCAACCCACCAATGTTAGTGTTTTAAAGCTCTAACCCACCCTTTAGGTGACATATCTGATTATTACTATTACTTAGTACAATTGTATTAATTTAAAGTAAAGTAGGGCTGTTGAATTTTTAATTGTGGCTAGTAAATGTTTAAAATCTCTGATCCCATAGCTAGTTGATTTTATAAAAATTCTAAAAGCCCTGGTTATTTATTTATTCTTTCTTTCCATTATGAAATCATTAAAATAATGTACCAGAAATTAAACATATTTGCAGGACAAGTCAGTAAAGGGGACAGTCTATCGTATAAGTGGAGCCATTCCAGCGGGCAACTTTATTCAGCTGCCGAAGACCGGTTCTCAGTGCCTTGGATTGACGGGACGTTACCTGTATCTTCTGTTCAGACCCGTCCCGGCTAAGTATTTCGTGGCCCACATTGATGTGGCCACCCAAGACAACTTGATTGTACGAGTGTCATTCTCGAACCTGTTCAAAGAGTTCAAGTCTACGTCCACGTGGCTCCAGTTTCCGTTTGTCTGTAATGTCTCGGGCGGATCAGTTCATGCTTATGCAGCAGTTGGAAGCAGAGGTAATTCCGCAGTATTTAATATTTTAGTATCTCCTTGATTCAGGGATGTTGTTGTTTTTTTTCATCAGATTGTTGTTTTACATTAAATAATTTTTCCAAGATTTGATTTAGCTTTTTTAAAGATCATTTCTACTTTTATTTTATAGTATAGGGAAATGTTTTTGCAGGGAAAATTCACACAGAAATGTCAAACTTATTTTCACTCAAAGTAATACACTTCAGCATAGAAAGACTAGTCAATAGCAGTTACATCTGTTGACTCAAGTATTGTGTCATCATTGTCTGATAGAGCCAAGAACATGACACTGTATGTCAATATATTAACTTGTTTTTTGTTTCAGACCACACTGGACTGGCCCCCCTGTCTGCGAGATGGACTGTTCTGTGTTTGGTAGAGAAAGACCCAGGAACCTAACACCATATGTCAATATATTAACTTGTTTTGTTTCAGACCACACTGGACCGGCCCCCCTGTCTGCGAGATGGACTGTTCTGTGTTTGGTAGAGAAAGACCCAGGAACCTAACACCATATGTCAATATATTAACTTGTTTTGTTTCAGACCACACTGGACCAGCCCCCCTGTCTGCGAGATGGACTGTTCTGTGTCTGGTAGAGAAAGACCCAGGAACCTAACACGACATGTCAATATATTAACTTGTTTTGTTTCAGACCACACTGGACCAGCCCCCCTGTCTGCGAGATGGACTGTTCTGTGTTTGGTAGAGAAAGACCCAGGAACCTAACACCATATGTCAATATATTAACTTGTTTTCTTTCAGACCACACTGGACCGGCCCCCCTGTCTGCGAGATGGACTGTTCTGTGTCTGGTAGAGAAAGACCCAGGAACCTAACACGACATGTCAATATATTAACTTGTTTTGTTTCAGACCACACTGGACCGGCCCCCCTGTCTGCGAGATGGACTGTGCTGTGTCTGGACCTGCAGTACATCCTGTCCATGTACCTGAACAGAAAGTACTCTTACGTGAAGAGTGTCCGACTGTGTGCCAACATGTTGGTGAAGAACGTCATGACCAGCGATGTGCTCTATGATCCAGGTAATGTTTGCTTATATTTGTACCTCGGGGCACCTGCTCTGTTCAAATCAGTAGTATTTCAAAGGGGTCAGTGTTCTCCTACGTTTTTCAAACCATTTGGGCTCAAAGACTGACCAGGAGGGCACGCAAGTTCTGCGGATGTGTAATCCACAGTAAAAAGAATAGGGTTGTGCAGCCCCTGCAGTTGTCCATAGAAATCGATAGTGCTGTGGAGTTTTTAATTCTCCATAGCACTTGTTTTTGCTGTGGTCTATATTCAGGGTTTTTTTCCAATACATATTTTTTTAAATGTAGAGAGTCAGAATTACCAAATGTTTGACATTCAGTAGCTGATGATTAATGTATCAATGTGCTCTAGTGGTGTTGTTAAACAAAACAAACTTTCTTAATTGTAGAAGTTGGTTGTTGGGATGATTGGGAGACAAATTGGGTATAATGTGTGTGACAAAAGTTTAGATTTGAAAGAAACTACCAGATTTTGTGAGCATGGCAGGATCATAATGGGTGTGGAGCATGTGTTTTTGAAAATCACGAGGATGGTGCTTTGTCCTACCAGCATGATCTCTCTAAAAGTTTGTATACAAAGTAGAAGATCCCATGCTCGTGGCAAAAACAGGACTACTGTAAATCAGGAAATATTGGCAAGTTTAAAATTTGAGCATGACACTAAATTTAAAGATACATACAACAGATTCAGAATTTTTTTATGTGATTGTGTTGTTGTCTCTGTACTATAGCCAAGATGTCTTATAGGAATAACGTTTGAAGAGTCGAAGAAAAGAGGACTTACCTCACAGGGAATCATGCCCATGCCTAGAGAAATGGCCTATCCACTCTTCAAGGGAGACAACTGGCACGATCACTATGATCTGATCAGGTACCAATACTGAATATTTACTTCAGGCAGTATTTTGAAATATGTGTATGAAATCCAGATTTATATTTTGTTTTGTGAAGAGTATTAAAATGTAATATGTGAGTAAATTAAATATATTTCTTCTGAATTGGTTTAAAACTCTTATTGGCATACAAAATAAGCAATCTTGGGATTGTTTTATTTTTTAATTAACAAGAGAGCCATGTAAGATATCATGGAACTAAACTTTCTCTTAAAGTTAAACCAAATTCTATGTGCCCTTTGAAAAATATTGTATATTAATTTTTTTTTTAAAACTACTTTTGTATATTTCACATACTGTAAACTGGAAAAAATCGCATGCATAGTAATTTTGCGTCGTTCGAGCCCAACTTCAAGTCGTGAAATTTATTTGCACGCATTATTTTGCACACAATTATTTTTTTACCAATGCCATTTGCGAAATTTAAACGTGAACATGCACTAAGGTTCTTATTAGTGGAAAAAACACACGTCACAATATTAATCCGGTTTACAGTACTTGTAACTAAGTTTGATTTCACTGAGCAGCAATTCAATAATTTTTTAATGCTTATTTCACATTTAATAGATTTCCAACAGACAATAACAACAAGATGAAACCCTTTGACTCCATCCAGATGACTGACACCCAGGATTTGTCAAGTAATTCTTACGTTTAGTTCTTGTGCTTAGTTCTACTTGAAAATAATAAGAATGCATGTTGTAACTTTTTCTTAGAACACACATGTTTGACAAATATTTTTGTAAGATCAAATGCAGAATATCAATTTTTTAAATTAATTTATAAATTCTCCACATATACAGGGGACAATATTTCGAAATCTGAGGGAACCGGAAGTCGGTTCACGTGGCTTTTACCTAGGTAACCAATTGTTCGGTTACATGAATTATATTTGCGTAACCCAAGGGTTACCTCAAAATTACGTTGAAATTATATTTTAAATACATAGTTTTTAGCTAAAACGTAAAGTTAAAACAAATACAAAAGAAAACATTTTAGGGAAAAAAAATTCTTTAATGCTTGCTAAAGTTAACAATATTATAAAAGAACTGAATATCGGCTCCAGTACTAAAACAAAATACAGGGGCGTAGCCTGAAATTTTCTTAGCATTACGCATACCAAAGGCGTGCCCGAGCTGGGATATTCGGGGGGGGGGGCCTCCCCCTGTGACAAGTTTGAAACAGGACGCCTATAGATGCAATCTGAGCTTTTTCGGAGGCTTTTTTTTTAATCTTTTTTTTTCGAGTCAATTTTAAGAGGATATTTTATAGAACAATTACAGACAGTCTCGACCTATTCCCGGATTTTGTTTTTGCATTACGCACATGCGTACTGTGCGTAATGCCTTTGAAATATATACATAATCATTTGGAGGGAGTCAGTTTTGCGATGGCTATGCTACTTTCACTTTATCGATGGTACTTCTATACTACAGTGACGTTCCAAATGTTTAGTTTTTTTAAAGCTCATTATGCGATGTTAGTATTTTAAAAATTTTGTGACACTTTTGGATTCCTGTTTACGTTAAAATTGTTTTTAACATATGTAAAATTATAGGCAATCCAAAATTATGTCTACATAATATATTCCTTTAGAGATAAAATAGCAGCAGATAATTTAGCCGTCCCCAGCGGTCTGAGCACATTTCTTTAAAACTTTTGGCTTGAACATTTCCTTTAAACTGGTTGCAAATTACAACTGTTGAAATATAACGTTGTTTATTGATTTGCTGCGCATCAAGTATCTAAAATTCAGCCTTTAGAAAACATTTGTTGAAATACTAGTAGTATGTCTGCGTGAATAAACGTCCTGTAATCGTGAAGTTTGCAAGTTTTAATTTCTGAATGTTTACAGGTCATGACGTAACCAGTTTGCGGTTCGCGTAAATTTAAGTTTGCGTAACCAACACGCGAACAGAACGGCGGTTCGCGTGAAATATTGTGCCCTGATATATAGCATATTTATTTGTTTATAATATTAATTTCCAATATTATGAATATAATTGATGAACAGACACACACCTGAGTTACACTTGTCCCTAAAATTAATAGGGTGAATATTTATACAACTTTTGTTATGACAACTAACATTTATTTTATTTTAAAGGTGATTCAAAAGTTTTGAATCCAAAGCGAGTTCCAGTGAGAACTGTTGACGTTAGTAAATGTGTGTCTGAACGCGTGTCGATGATACACAAACTAACCAGTCCTAAAGAGGTGAGTGTGAGAGATTAGTGTTTTAATTACTGTGTAACCAGCTGATCATAATACAACAGTCCTTAGGAGTTAGATGTTCAATAATAATTTAATACAGGACTTTTTGGCTGGAGAGCAGGATGTAGCTCAGTTGTGTGATGTGCAATTTTGTTTTGCTATTCCAACCCAGCGAATGCCCATGACTGGTACAACAAAAGCAATGGAATGTACTGTCAGGGCAATCTCTGGGCAAATAGAATATTTTGTCAAATTATCTCAGAATGCAAAATGCAGAGTTATTTTACCACAAACTATCAATTATTACATGAATTCTTTTGCCAAATTAAAATAAAATTTGCAATTTAATTGTTTTACCCTTATATGTGTTTGTGATACAGAAAGGAAGCATGTGCCTATAACTTCTGACCTGTAGAGTTAATGAGTATCACATTTGTAAAAAATATTGATACCATTATTTCAATTATATATTTGTGGTTGTGATACAGAAAGTGAGAAAGCGTGCACCGATAACGACAGACCTGCCGGAGATAGGTCTCGAGAACCTGTCACTAGCTCGTGACACAGACGTGCATGTCTATGCTCATCCAGAAGATGATGTGCTTGTGCCTAGAGCCCAGGAAGTATGAATCATTTGATTCTTTTTCTCTTTAATTTTTTTAATTCCTTAAATAAAAGGTTTTTTGTTTAACAACACCATTAGAGCGTATTGATTTATTAATCATCGGTTATTGGATGTCAGATATGTTGTAATTTTGACATATGGTCTTAGAGAGAAAACCTGCTACATTTTTTCATTAGTTGCAAGGGATTTTTTGTATCCCACAGACAGGATAGCAGGTACCACAGGCTTTGATATACCAGTTGTGGTGCGTTGGATGGAACAAAATATAGCCCAATGGGCCCAGTGACAGAGATCGATCTTAATTCCTTAAAGACACCTTGTTCCAGCCAGTGCCCCACGACTGGTATATCAAAGGCTGTACTATGTGCTTTGGGATAGTGCATGACTGTAGTATGTGCTATACTGGATGGTGCGTGTAAAAGATCCCTTGCTACTAATGGAAAAATGTAGCAGGTTTCATCCTTTCATTCTTAAGACTATAGGAGGGGGACGTAGCCCAGTGGTAAAGTGTTTGCTTGATGGTGGGTCCATTGGGCTATTTCTCGTTTTAGCCAGTGCAACACGACTAGTATATCAAAGACTGTGGTATGTGCTGTGGGACGTCATGTGAATATCAATGCTGAGCCTTTAATTCGGAAAACTTTATTTGCCGAGAGCAACAGATTGACTGAAATATACAAAATATACTATAAATAGCCTATTATTGATTTATACAAACATAGTATTTGTTAGGAGCCAACATAACTTCTATGACATTACAAACATCCAGTGCACGCATGTCGCAACTATCAAATGAAACAATAATCTACCCTTAGCACGTGTATAATACATATATATATAATAAGTATAATATAAGTAATACAATGCGCCTACCATTTATATACATGTACATTTATATACATATACCATTTAATACATATACCATTTAATACATATACATATACGTGTATAGGCTTATTTCGCCTTAATATAAGACTAAGCAATATTTTATTTAAACATTTTAAACTAAGTTATAAATAGTAATACATACCGTATTTGTCGGCTTACCACATTCTTTTGGAATTAACAAACGTCTTTTGGAAAGACAGAAATTAACGTTGCCTAAAGAATGACATAACAGAATTACCATGACATCATAAACATAAACAAAGACGTGCATGCAAAGTAAACAAACAAATATGTACATTACGTAAATGTAATGTTTGGCCTTAACATACCGGCCCTCTAATTGTGGATAGTCAAGAGACACAATTACACTATTATCACTATTACAAGGCCAAACGATTCACTGTTTGTTTGTTGTTGTTGTTTTTAAGGTTGTTTTTGGGTTGTTGTTTTTTTAACTGCTTACTAGCAATAAACTATCTTAGTCGCTTTCTACCAAGAGACATAATTTTGTAATTGGACGAGTCGGTGTAGACGATTTTGTTTTCAGTTTCACAACTCTGACAATCCCCTTTTTGTCCTTCACGACTTCAAGCACTCTTACAAGTGTCCATGAATTTCTAGGGGTTGTATCTATAATCAGTACAATGTCACCCACAGCCAAATTCCTCTTGGGGTACATCCATTTTTGTCTCTTTTGCAGCAGAGATAAGTATTCCCGTATCCACCTTTTCCGGAATATGTCTGCCAAATATTGTACATGTCGCCATCTCCTTTTTGCATAGTTGTCACTGTTATGAAATAAGCCAGGTGGAATATGTTCTCCTGCTCTAAGCAATAACAAGTGATTTGGTGTCAATACATCTAGATCATTAGGACTGTTGGGGCCCTTCTGTGATAGGGCGACCATTGATCACAGCTTCAACTTCACAAAACAGGGTTTGCAGAGACTCGTCATCAAGGTAATACGTTTTGTTCTCGGAGTAGCGAATAGAGTATTTTTCTGACAACACGAATAAGCCGTTCCCAAACACCTCCAAAATGGGATGCTGTGGGAGGATTGAAACTCCATGAGATGGATCTTTGTTGCAAGGCCCTATTTATTTTTTGCATATTCCATTTTTTAATTTCTTTACATATTTCGCATTCTGCTCCCACTAAATTGGTCCCGTTGTCAGACTGAATTGATTTAACTATACCACGTCTAGCCACAAATCTTCTGATTGCATTGATGCACGAGTCTGTATCAAGAGAATGAGCAACCTCTAGATGTACTGCTCGAATAGCCAAACACGTGAACAACACACCATATCTCTTTACTGTACTTCTTCCTCGCTTTACCTCAAATAGTCCAAAGAAATCCATCCCAACTCTGGAAAATGGGGGTTCATCGGCATTTAAATGGTCTACAGGAAGGCTGGCCATTTGTTGCTCTGCAGCGGGGCCTGATATCTTCGACAAGTAACACACTTTGAAATTATACGCTTTATAGCAGTTGATGCACCGAGCACCCAATACTGCTGACGTAGACTAGCAAGCATGAAGTTTTTTCCCATATGACCAACTGACTGGTGCACATCCCGTAATACGAGTTCTGTAATAACAGAGTCCTTGGGTAGTACAATTGGATGTTTTGCATCGAAAGGTAAGTTAGCTCTAAGAAGTCGTCCTCCAACATGGATCAAACCATCGCTAATGAAAGGATCCAGCTACCTTAATGGAGAATATCTTTTCAAAATATGCGAAGCATCCTTTTGTATTTCCAGGATCTTGATCTCTTCCTTGAAATGCTGTCGCTGCACGTAGAGTATCAAAGCCCTTTCAGCACTTTGAAGAACATCTAAGCCGAGATAGGCTGTTGTTAGACCTTTCTTTCTTTCCATCAATCTCTTTTGTTTAATTCGTGTGTACTGTTCTTCAAATATCTGGTTACATTTCAGAGGGTTATGTTCCTGCTGGTTAAGTTCGTTCTTCAACTGTCTTCGTGCAGTGATGTGTTTTTGTAAGTTTTTAACTCCAATTAACAACCAGGCAACAGCTCTTTTGAGTTTGTTCCACTCAGAGTAATGTGTCAGTAGTTTATCCATTGCATTTGTAGACTGCTGCATTATGTTAGTATAAACTCCTTTCACCTCTAAATCATCATCAGGTAAAATATCCAGACCTGACACGGGGGTCGGCCATTCAGATTTTGGTTCGGACAAGAAGCTTGGTCCATTCAACCACAGACTGTTTTGCAGGAACTTCTTCATAGGAAGACCACGAGAGGCACAATCAGCTGGATTAATTTTTGTGTTGATGTACCTCCACTGTTTAACATCAGAAGTTTCCCGGATAATAGCAATGCGATTTGCTACAAATGTTTGGAAGCACGAGTTCTCATTAGCCACATACCTTAGTACAGTCATACTGTCTGTCCAGAAATATGTTTCATAAATTTTATAGTCCAGTTCTCTCACCAACATTTGGTTGAGCCTCACAGCAGCAGTGGCAGCAGTGAGCTCCATTCGAGGAATAGTCATTTTCTTGAGAGGAGCAACCCGAGATTTCCCATTCACGAATGAGACAAAGATGCGTCCTGTTTCATCAGTGAGACGTAAGTAAGTAACTATTCCATAACCTAGATCACTGGCATCGGCGAAATTGTGAATTTGACAGGATACAACATTGCCAAATGATCGTGGTTTGTAGCATCGTTGTAAATTCAGTTTCTCCAGATCACCTAATTCATTTGTCCATTGTTGCCAAATCTTTAAATCATTTCCTTTAATTTCTTCATCCCAGGGAACATTGTGCCGGCACAGATCTTGAAGAAGTAGTTTGGCATTCAGAACAAATGGTGCGGCCATCCCCAAAAGGTCATATACAGAGCTTACTGTTGACAGAATACCACGCCTTGTAGGTGGTTTATTGTGTTGCTGAATTTTAAAGCCTAAAGTATCAGATTTTACAAACCAGACTACACCAAGCGCTCTTTCATTTGGAAGACGTTGGTGCTCTAAATCAAGTTCCTTGACATCCTTTGCCCGCTCTTCTACCGGGATCGAATCCAGCACATGATGATTATTGGAAATCTACTTTGTTAAACGAAAGCCACCTTTCTTGCAGAGGGCAACCGTTTCCTTAATCAAGTCTACAGCCTCTTCTTCTGACTTCACAGAGGTTAAACAGTCATCTACATAGAAATGTCTCTTTATCACATTGGCTGCTGCTTTAAATTCATCACTGAATTCCTCTGCTATATGGCGAAGAGCAAAGCTTGAACAGCTAGGAGAAGATGTGGCACCAAACAGATGAACTTGCATACGATACACTGTTGGCTCTTTATGGAGATTTCCCTCTGGCCACCAAAAGAATCGAAGACAATCGCTGTCGTCCTTGGGTAAATGGACTTGGTAGAACATAGCTTCAATATCTCCCATAATGGCGACCTCTTCCTGTCAGAAACGAAAGAGAACACCTAGTAGACTGTTTGTTAAATCAGGTCCCTGAAGTAAAACGCGTTTCCAACTCCTTGAGAGCTGCAGGGTATCCCTGTTCCGTTGGAAGATGGCTAAATCCAGAGACAATACGATTAGCTTCACCAACAGTAAATTGCTCCAAGAAACTCATTCGTTCATCATCACTATCAGAGTTCATTACCACTTAAACTGACGAATATATTTTCAGTATTCCATTGGATTTCCCCCAAATCTTTTAATTTCTGCAGTTGGTTTCTTCAACTGGCAGACAACAGACAAAATATTATTATCAGCTGGGATGTCAGCACTATTGCTTTGGAAATAGTCAGCATTATCACCTGAAAGAGACTCACTATTAACAGGACACACATGCATTAACAAGCTTTGACATGGATCATGACCTACATTTCTGACATTTACAGACCTATTCTGATCATTCATTTCAATATTCTGAAACCCGATCCCATTTCTAGTATCAACATTCTGACCTGCAATATTTCCTATTTGACACCCTGTACCAGAATCTTTTTGCGATGTGGATTCTAAGCATAAACCTGCGTTGCAATTTGTCATTTCAGTACTTTGAAATGCATCGCCCCTAGTTATAAAACTATTCTGAAATGTAGTACCTATGTTCACCCCAGTACTGCCTCTCATAATTTCATTACTGTGAGAAGTGGTGTCAGTGTGTAATTGAAGCCCCGAACCACAACCTACAATTTTATGACATTGAGACGTGGTGGCTGCATGTACATTAGACATAACATTTGTGACATCATTATTCTTACTAGCAAGGACAAAAGGGGGGCATTTAAGTTTAGTACTGACGGACTAATACTTGACTGGCTATGTCTAGAACTCAAGTAATCATTTTGACACACAAATCTATTTAACACTTCATTCTTGGCTTCAACTATTGCCATTTTAGTGATCAAATTCAGTTCTTCTTCTTCTTGTTTTAACATCAGTTTTTTTAATTGTAGTTCTTGTTTCTTCTTCAAAGAAATTTTCATAGCCTCAAGTTCTGCCTTTTCTTGTTCACCCTTCAGTCGTGCTGATGATACTGTACTGTTACAACTTATTCGTGATCCAACACTGTTCAAACTTCTCTGTTTTTCTTGTGAATGCGCATGCGAATACCAGCCCTCATAAGATACCTTAAAGTTCTTCAAGTAAGTGTCTTTCTCCTCCCAGCTATTAACCAGATATACTTCTTTCTCGTCTGCTGATAGAAGTGTACAATATTCCTCATTCACCTTAATAAACTCTTCATACATTTCCAACCATTTAGCATATTCAAGCTGAACATTTCTAGGAGCTGTGTTGTCGGCCTTTAGTTTCTCCATATTTTCTGACTTGCGCTTCAAGTTCTGGAATAGATTTGATAATTGTTTATCCATATTTTCCCTTGTATATAGCAGTCCCTTTCTGGAAAGTGTCTTGATCCTGCCTCCTGAAACCATCGAATCAGTTTCTTCTATTACATGAGCAGCCAATCTTCTACCTTCCAGTTCAGAGGTATCTATTTCGGTTTCTTCCATATTTGAAGCAGTCTGATTTCTCCAAAACCAAGCAAGCCGAGATACGTCAATGATGTGGGACGTCATGTGAATATCAATGCTGAGCCTTTAATTCGGAAAACTTTATTTGCCGAGAGCAACAGATTGACTGAAATATACAAAATATACTATAAATAGCCTATTATTGATTTATACAAACATAGTATTTGTTAGGAGCCAACATAACTTCTATGACATTACAAACATCCAGTGCACACATGTCGCAACTATCAAATGAAACAATAATCTACCCTTAGCACGTGTATAATACATATATATATAATAAGTATAATATAAGTAATACAATGCGCCTACCATTTATATACATGTACATTTATATACATATACCATTTAATACATATACATATACGTGTATAGGCTTATTTCGCCTTAATATAAGACTAAGCAATATTTTATTTAAACATTTTAAACTAAGTTATAAATAGTAATACATACCGTATTTGTCGGCGTACCACATTCTTTTGGAATTAACAAACGTCTTTTGGAAAGATAGAAATTAACGTTGCCTAAAGAATGACGTAACAGAATTACCATGACGTCATAAACGTAAACAAAGACGTGCATGCAAAGTAAACAAACAAATATGTACATTACGTAAATGTAATGTTTGGCCTTAACATGTGCTATCCTGTATTTGGGATGGTGCATATAAAATATCCCTTACTGCTAATCGAAAAAGAGTAGCTCATGAAGTGGCAACAGCTGGTTTCCTCTCTCAACATCTGTGTGGTCCTTAACCATATGTTCGACAACATATAACCGTAAATAAAATATGTTGAGTGCGTCGTTAAATAAAACATTTCATTCATTCCTTCCTTTCTTAAGACTATATGTCAAAATTATCAAATATTTGACATCCAATAATTAAAAGTTCCATGTGCTCTAGTGGTGTCATTAAACAAAACAAACTTGAACTTTTTCTTACAGACACCGATCCCAACTTATTGGTAGTGTGAAATAGTTGTGACTATTACATTTAAAAAAAAAAAAATTGCTCTTAAGTTGCATTATTTACAAGTTATACCGGCCTCGGTGGTGTCGTGGTTAGGCCATCGGTCTACAGGCTGGTAGGTACTGGGTTCGGATCCCAGTTGAGGCATGGGATTTTTAATCCAGATACCGATTCCAAATCCTGAGTGAGTGCTCCACAAGGCTTAATGGGTAGGTGTAAACCACTTGCACTGACCAGTGATCCATAACTGGTTCAACAAAGGCCATGGCTTGTGCTATCCTGCCTGTTGGAAGCGCAAATAAAAGATCCCTTGCTGCCTGTCATAAAAGAGTAGTCTATGTAGCGACAGTGGGTTTCCTCTAAAAAAAACCTGTCAGAATGACCATATAGCCGATGATAAGATAAAAAAATCAATGTGCTCTAGTGGCGTCGTTAAATAAAACAAACTTTATTTATTTATTTACAAGGTCTTACTTAAATGATCAAGTTTGACAAATTCACTATTTTTCTGGTCAACCTGATGTTTGTACTAGCTCAAAAAACATAATTCTTAAATGTTGTTTTTATTTTAATTTTATGTAAGTAAACCTAAATTGAAGAGCATGTGGCATTTTCTGATACTCTTGATTTTTGTTTTACAGGTTGGTGCAGATAACAGTCATAACAACTTTTTGTCAAACAAACCGAGCTGCAGAGTGAGTTAATTTGTAAGAGTTGTGGTGTCTAAAGGAATGTATGGTATTTCTGGTCCGTCTTTCTAGCTCATCAGCACAAATACAGTAGAATCATCTGTAGCTAATTTCTTGGTGCAGGAGCGGGATTTAGCTCAGTCGGTTGAGTGCTCGCCTGGTGTGCTTGTGTTGCAAGATCGAACCACTTGGTGAATCTATTAAACTGATTGCGTTTTTTTTCATTCCAACCAATGCACCACAACTGGTACCGTATGTGCTTTCCTGTCTGTGGGAAAGTGCATATAAAAGATTGGTATTAATGGAAAAATGTAGCAGGTTTCTTCTCTAAGACTATGTCAGAGTTAACAAATGTTTGACATCCAATAGCGGATGATTACTTAATCTATGTGCTCCAGTGGAGGTGTTAAACAAAACCAACTTTAACTGCTTGGTCCAACTAGGATTTGAGTTTAACTCTGTAGCTGAAGGAAACTCTTTTTATTAAATGTGTGCAATAATTAATTCTGTGATGATGACTTGAAATATTGAATAAAAATGAAATGGATAGCAAACAACACTAGTTGGTTAGCATGTACATTCTGTAATTATGCTACTAAAATTCAGCTGTCTGTAAGCTGCATAACGTCAAAATAGATCAAAAGTATTATTTAACCTGATCTGTAGGCTTGAGAATTTTTAAGTTTCTGATATAACGACCGTGCCAAAATTTTATGTCGCTAATATGTCACTTATTTGGATTTCGCTAAATTTTAATATCACTAATTTATGATTTATAGTATTTTGTTTTTTTGTGTATGTGTAAGTACTTATATTAATGTAATATTTTGTTTTATGTGTATATGTAAGTATTTTTATTTATTTAATATTTGGTATTTCAGACTCTGGAACCAGATCCAATATTGAAATTAAAACGGATAGTTGGTTTCGGTGGAAGCACATATCGAGAGGTTTGTTTCTTGGAGCATTTATTGTCTTGATTTTTAAAAACAAACAATAAACAAAACAAAAGAAACAGGTGATCAATGTTATTGATTTATGATGGTCATATCTTTGTTTTCTGTAAAGGTTATGACAAAATAGCAATAGGATTATTGTATGAGACTTGTATTGGCTGTTAAAGTTAAAATATATGACACTTCTAAAAGATTGTATTCTCATTAAATAAAAAATATTAATTCAAATGTTGATTTATGCACAGATATAATAATTTAAAAAAACCCCCAAAACCCCAATGTAATCACTAAGATGATGTTGTACTAATAAGAATGTTTGATTAAAAATAATTTTTCAAGATGTTGCACTAATGATAATAATGAATTTTTCGGTTGTTTTTATTTTCAGGCTGTTTGGTCGGCTGATGGTACCACCATTGTCTACCCATGTCATTCTGTTTTGGTTGCCATGAAAGTCAACAACGGCCATCAAAGATTTTTCCTTGGACATACAGAAAAGGTACTGAACCAAGCTGGCAAAATATATGCTTTTGATCAAATACTTGCTTGTCCTCAATGGGAGGGGCGGGACATAGCCCAGTGGTAAAATGTTCGCTTGATGCGCGGTCGTTCTGGGATCGATCCCTGTCGGTGGGCCCAGCGGGTTTCCTCTCTCAATATCTGTGTGGTCCTTATCCATATGTCTGAGTGTGTTGTTAAAACATTTTCCTTCCTTCCTCAATGGACTCCGATTTTGCCCCATCATAAATAGTTCTCCATGACTAGTGCATCAAAGGCTCTGCAGTATTGTTTTGCCTATGTCATTCCAACAGGTTTCCTGTCATTCTCTCTATTGACCAAAAGACAAAATATCCATATGTTCGACAACGGACAGTCATAGTTTATAACATGCTGAGGTGTTAAACAAATATTCTTTTCCTGTTATATTAATTTTCTCTATTTACCCCTGACACTGATGATGACATTTAACATTTTGTGTGTTATTTACTTGGTCTAGATATCGTGTCTGTCCATGAACAGCAGTTCGTCACTGATTGCGTCGGGTCAGACAGGGCAGATGAGTGTCGTACGAATTTGGAAGTTCCGGTCAGGAGAATGTTTGTCCATGTGTAAGACCCACGTTCATTCACTGAGCTGCCTCAGGTATGTTAAATATGTTCATTCCCTGAGCTGCCTCAGGTATGTTAAACACGTTCATTCACTGAGCTGTCTCGGGTATGTTAAACATGTTCATTCACTGAGCTGCCTCAGGTATGTTAAATATGTTCATTCCCTGAGCTGCCTCGGGTATGTTAAACACGTTCATTCACTGAGCTGTCTCAGGTATGTTAAACATGTTCATTCACTGCACTGTCTCAGGTATGTTAAATACGTTCATTCACTGAGCTGCCTCGGGTATGTTAAATATGTTCATTCACCTAGCTGCCTCGGGTATGTTAAATACGTTCATTCACTGAGCTGCCTCGGGTATGTTAAATATGTTCATTCACCTAGCTGCCTCAGGTATGTTAAATATGTTCATTCACCTAGCTGCCTCAGGTATGTTAAATATACTGAACAAAATAAGAAACTTCTGCTAACTTTGCTTGAACATAACTTGATGAAAACAAACCGGGGGAATAATTGTTATATATGCGTTTAAAGAGTGTTCCATGATGCATCATTTGGTGCAAAAATCATGGCCATAGGTTAACAGAAAGTGGGAGAAATTTTGACCAAGTGTGGTAGGGGTTTAAAAAAACCACACCCACTTAATAACAGGTATGACCACCTCTTGAATTGACCACTGCAGTGCATCGCAGGCGCATAGAATTGACTACAGTGTTGATTTCTGCCTGTGGAATATTGTTCCATTCCTGAATGAGCGCTTGACGAAGTTCGTTGACATTAGCGGGTGGGTTGGGACGATGCCTCAATTGTCTGTCCAGACTATCCCAGACATGCTCGATGGGGTTGAGATCAGGACTTTTAGCGGGCCAGTCATCAATGAAATAAATGTTATTTGTCCTAAGAAAATTTACAGAGTCTCTAGCTGTATGAGAGGTGGCATTATCATGCTGAAAAATCGAGATGTTGGTGTGTTATGGAACAGAGGAATGACGTGATGAGTGAGAATGTCATGGCGGTAACGTTGAGCATTTAAATTGCCATCAATGATGACTAGTGGTGAACGATAACCATGGGCAATGGCTGCCCAGACCATGACACAACCCCCACCCCCGAAATGATCTCGTTCAAGAACACAACGGTCAGCATAGCGTTCATTTCTCCTACGGTAGACGCGCACCCTGCCATCACCATGTTGTAAAGAAAATCTAGATTCATCCGAAAAAAGAACGGTATACCAGCGATGACGTTGTGTTAAAACGCATCCGACGTAAGGACGTCGTGCATGTAAACCGTTCTCCCGCAGACGATTACGAACAGTTTGCCCACTGATTCGGTTATTATGAAGCCCAGGTGTGTTAGCAGCAGTAGCAGTGGCAGTTTGGAATCGATTGCGCAAATGCATGTTCATGATATAGCGGTCTTGACTACGCGTTGTAACATGCGGACGTCCACGACGGGGCAAGTCATTGGTGCTTCCTGTCGTACGAAATCTTACGCGAAGATTTCGTATTGCTCGACTAGAACTCCCAACATGCCTTGCAACGTCTTCTGTCGACATGCCAGCATCAAGCATGCCAATCGCCCGTTCATGTAAATTATTGGGTATTCTTGGCATACTAAAAATGCTACAATGTAAGAAACTTTATTTTTTTTACAAATTTTGAAGCGTTTTCGTTCACTTGACAACAATGTCAGTAAGACAAGTAAAACAAATTGACCGAATACTACACAGGACATGTCGAACCATGCATGCACGTGCAAATTGAATTTCATGTTGTCGACGATTAACAGTGCAAAAATAATAGATAAAATTCATGAATCCTGATAATACAGCTCAAGGCTAATACTACCTATATAATTTCATTACACAATGAATTCTTTAACACAGAAAATACTATATGTACAAATCAGAAGTTTCTTTTTTTGTTCAGTATATGTTAATTCACCTAGCTGCCTCAGGTATGTTAAACTTAAACATTTTGATTCTCTGAGCTATCTCAAGTATGTTAAACTTAAACATGTTCATTCACTGATCTGCCTCAGGTATGTCAAACTTTAATATGTTCATTCACTGAGCTGCCTCAGGTATGTTAAATATGTTCATTCACCTAGCTGCCTCAGGTATGTTAAATATGTTCATTCGCCTAGCTGCCTCAGGTATGTTAAATATGTTCATTCACTGAGCTGCCTCAGGTATGTTAAATATGTTCATTCACCTAGCTGCCTCAGGTATGTTAAATATGTTCATTCACCTAGCTGCCTCAGGTATGTTAAATATGTTCATTCACTGAGCTGTCTCAGGTATGTCAAACTTTAACATGTTCAGTCACTGATCTGCCTCAGGTATGTCAAACTTTAACATGTTCATTCACTGATCTGCCTCATGTATGCTAAACATGTTCATTCTCTGATCTGCCTCAGGTATGTCAAACATGTTCATTCCCTGAGCTGCCTCAGGTATGTTAAATATGTTCATTCACTGAGCTGCCTCAGGTATGTTAAATATGTTCATTCACTGAGCTGCCTCAGGTATGTTAAATATGTTCATTCACTGAGCTGTCTTAGGTATGTCAAACTTTAACATGTGCATTCACTGATCTGCCTCAGGTATGTTAAATATGTTCATTCCCTGAGCTGCCTCAGGTATGTTACACATGTTCATTCCCTGAGCTGCCTCAGGTATGTCAAACATATTAACATTGACTTTGATATCTATGTGATCTAGCCTACTTATTCCATCTTTAATTTATTTACAGTTTTTCTCAAAATGGAAATGTTTTGTGTGGTGTTGGAAAAGATGGACATGGCAAAAATGTGAGTCAATTATGAAGAAGTGTTTTAAAGCAAGTTAATTCATTGTAATAAATTTGATAATTAGTGTAGAATATTATGATCATTAAACAAAAAAATACAATATGTTGATCAGTGTTCAGTTTAAACTGGAAGCACTGTTTGAATGTGAAACATGCTTGAAGCTAAATACACACACCTTAATGTGCTGGTAATAGTGGTTAAGTCTGGTAGGTACTGGGTTCACATCCACGTACAGGCTTCCACCCAGAGTAAGGTCTAGACGATGTAAGATTGCTATACCATTTTCTCTCTCACCAACCACATACAACTAGCCAATATCTCTCCATCCTGGACAGACAGCCCAGATAGCTGAGGTGTGTATCCAGAACTGTACTTGAACTTTAATTGGATATAAGTATGAAAATCAAGTTGCAATAAAATACAAACATCCAATATCTTTCTGTTCACAACTGTTGGCATGTCTTGTTGTTTGACACCCAATGGTTGATGTTGTTAAACACTCATTCATTCGTTCGTTCATTCAGTCTTGTTATTTAACTGTAAAATATATATTGTATTGGGTATTTTATTTCTACACTTGTGATTCTTTTATTTGTTTTAGTCTACAGGGATGTGAGAGCTACACGGAAACGCGTAAATGCACTTTTTCATTTCATCTAAAAAAACAAAAACATGATGTTCAATACTGTTGACCACGCATGGTTCATTTGCATGTTTTCATGGTTTCAAGTTTATGATGTGTGCCTTGTATTATAAATTATAACCAGTTTAGATTTGTTAGCATTTAATGCAATTTTTGGCAGTTCCAGGGGTTGCAAACAACAATTTTCCTTCAGGGGCCCTTGAGCGGCTACTGGACCCCAGCCGCAGTAAGCTTTTTTGTTCCTACCCCTCTCACATCCCTGATTCTAGTCAAAGAGCTGTTACAGTCCTATTTCTTGTGCTAATGTTGATTAATACTTGGAAAATATCTTGACATGTTATGTTCATCACAACATCATAGCAGTTTGTCATTTCTGTTCATTGATAAACTAGTATGATCTTAGTTGTAAAATTCATACTTAAAAGGGAAAAAAAAAAAAAATTCTGTTACAGTATTTCGTCAATAGATTTTTGTGTCCTGTTTAGATGATTGTCATCTGGAACACATCGCGAGTGACAAAGAGTCGCGAGGTGACGGTCGTCGCTAAAGCTCACACTGATGTTGATATTGTACAGATGAAGATCGCTGCATTTGATGATACACGGTCAGGGTTATGAAGCTGATTTACTATCCAGTGGGGGCGGGATTTAGCTCAGTCGGTCAAGTGCTCGCTTCGCAGGATCAAACCAACTTGGTGGATCCATTCAACTGATTGGTTTTTTTTTCTTGTTCCAACCAGTGCACCACAACTGGTCAAAGGCTGTCGAATGTGCTTTCCTGTCTGTGGGAAGGTGCATATAAAAGATCCCTTGCTGCATTAGGAAAATGTAGCGGATTTCCTCTGATGACTACGAGTCGTAATTACCAAATAGCCGATGATTAATTAATTTGTGTGCTCTAGTGGTGTCATTAAACAAAGCAATTTTTTATTTTTTATTTTACTATCCAGTGTAATGATTTTTGACAATCAATGAAATATCAGAAAATAATATTGATATAAGATTGTTAGCAGTTATTACGGTAATGGTGATGATAACTATAAAAGTTTTATTTTATTTCCACTTAACTTTTACCATTTAATTTTTTTAAATGTATCCAGTGCACCACAACTGATATATCAAAGGCTGTGGTATGTGCTCTCCTGTCTGTGGGGTAGTGAATATAAAAGATCCCTTGATCTAATAGAAAACTGTACTTGGTTTCCTCTCTAAGACTATAAATGTCAGAATTACCAAATATTTGATATCCAATAGCCAATAAATCAATGTGCACTGATGGTGTTGTAAAACAAAACAAACTTTATTTTATGTGTACTTTACCATTTGATTTTGAATTATATTAAACCATTTCATTTTCAAGTGTTAATATTTGATTTTGAATTATATTAAACCATTTCATTTTCAAGTGTTAATATTTGATTTTGAATTATATTAAACCATTTCATTTTCAAGTGTTAATATTTGATTTTGAATTATATTAAACCATTTCATTTTCAAGTGTTAATATTTGATTTTTAATTATATTAAACCATTTCATTTTCAAGTGTTAATATTTGATTTTTAAATATGTTTTATCATGTGACTTCAAAGTGGATTTTATCATTTAATTTTAAAGTGTATTTGATAATTTGATTTCAGTGTATATTTGACCAACTGTATATCTCTTAATGTTTGACACTACTAATTGTCCACTTCCTCTCTTTCTTATTTGATGACATTTCCATTTTTATGAATAATTCTCTTTACCGTTTAATTGTTTTACACCCTTTTACCTGTTTGGATTTAAAAAAAAAAAAATTGTTAATGAGACTTTGAATATGTTCATTTCAGAATGGTGTCGTGTGGAAGAGACAACATCCGCTTGTGGCGTGTTAAAGAAGGAAGTTTGCGATCAGCCCCAGTATCGCTGGGAGAGTATAACAACATTGAGTTCACTGACGTTAGCTTTGATGTCGGGTATCGTCCCAGCCAAGACTTGGAGGCCAGATCAATGTAAGAGTGAAATACATTGTCTAATATTACGCACACAATCTCACACATTGCATGTAGATTTGATGTCTGGTATCGTCCTGGCCAAGACTTGGAGGCCAGATCAATGTAAGAGTGAAATACATTGTCTAATATTATGCACACAATCTCACACATTGCATGTAGATTTGATGTCGGGTATCGTCCCAGCCAGGACTTGGTGGCCAGATCAATGTAAGAGTGAAATACATTGTCTAATATTTCACACACAATCTCACACATTGCATGTAGATTTGATGTCGGGTATCGTCCCAGCCAAGACTTGGAGGCCAGATCAATGTAAGAGTGAAATACATTGTCTTAATATTACGCATACAATCTCACACATTGCGTATAGATTTGATGTCTGGTATCGTCCTGGCCAGTACTTGGTGGCCAGATCAATGTAAGAGTGAAATACATTGTCTTAATATTACGCACACAATCTCACACATTGCATGTAGATTTGATGTCTGGTATCGTCCTGGCCAGTACTTGGTGGCCAGATCAATGTAAGAGTGAAATACATTGTCTAATATTACGCACACAATCTCACACATTGCATGTAGATTTGATGTCTGGTATCGTCCTGGCCAAGACTTGGAGGCCAGATCAATGTAAGAGTGAAATACATTGTCTTAATATTACGCACACAATCTCACACATTGCATGTAGATTTGATGTCGGGTATCGTCCCGGCCAGGACTTGGAGGCCAGATCAATGTAAGAGTGAAATACATTGTCTTAATATTACGCACACAATCTCACGCATTGCATGTAGATTTGATGTCTGGTATCGTCCTGGCCAAGACTTGGAGGCCAGATCAATGTAAGAGTGAAATACATTGTCTTAATATTACGCACACAATCTCACGCATTGCATGTAGATTTGATGTCTGGTATCGTCCTGGCCAAGACTTGGAGGCCAGATCAATGTAAGAGTGAAAGACATTGTCTTAATATTACGCACACAATCTCACACATTGCATGTAGATTTGATGTCTGGTATCGTCCTGGCCAAGACTTGGAGGCCAGATCAATGTAAGAGTGAAATACATTGTCTAATATTTCACACACAATCTCACACATTGCATGTAGATTTGATGTCGGGTATCGTCCCAGCCAAGACTTGGTGGCCAGATCAATGTAAGAGTGAAATACATAGTCTAATATTACGCACACAATCTCACACATTGCATGTACAAATGTTTGAGAATTTAAAATTTGTGTGGTGCAAAAATAAATTCAGGTAACCCATTTCTTTTTTGCATAACTAATTATATGCCAAATAATGAAAATAGGTTACACAACATTTTATTGCCATTGTTTTTCTAGACATAGTTGGTTTAAATACAAATTTATTTTGTGGTTGTTGGGTATAAATAAAAAAGGTGGCTGCCTCTCCCCATGTTATCATTTCTAGTACAATCCTAAGTGGCCAACATATACTAATTTTAACTTAAATCTAACACAAGAGGTAAGAAATGAAGTATGCTTTTATTCAAAATATACAGTTAGCTGAAATATGTAAATTCATTGAATACTGAGTGCAACATGGAAATAAATTGTTAACTGTAAATCTTTTGCTTGCCTTCTCTTTCCTTTTACTTGATGTTTTATTTAATTAAAATTTTTGTTCATTTAGATATGCATGCAGTCGGTCTGGCCATGTGTTTGAGATAGATTATCAGAAAGTTTCCCTTCGACATGTCAGACGTCTTCTACCCACAGAGAGGAAGTCTTCGCGAGGAAAAGAAAGCTTTAAAACAGGTCATTGTAACATAAATGTCTCTTCCAGGTCATTGTAACATAAACGTCTCTTCCAGGTCATTGTAACATAAATGTCTCTTCCAGGTCATTGTAACATAAACGTCTCTTCCAGGTCATTGTAACATAAACGTCTCTTCCAGGTCATTGTAACATAAACCTTTCACAGATGACCTAATTGCTATTTTACACAATATTTAACAAGTGAAACCTGTCTAAATCGGATCCTGAATATTCCAGAATCCTGTTAAAACTGGTCAAGTTTCATAGTCAAGAATCTTCTAAATTCTAAAACATGACCCTCTAAACACCAGATCCTGTCTAAATCAGATAACTATTAGGTTCTCAGTGTGATCCTGTTTAAACAATTTCACAGTATACGGTTATGCTTTGATTAATCATTAAACACCAAATCCCGTCTAAATCAGATAACTATTAGGTTCTCGGTGTGATCCTGTTTAAACAATTTCACAGTATACGGTTATGCTTTGATTAATCATTAAACACCAGATCCCGTCTAAATCAGATAACTATTAGGTTCTCGGTGTGATCCTGTTTAAACAATTTCACAGTATACGGTTATGCTTTGATTAATCATTAAACACCAGATCCCGTCTAAATCAGATAACTATTAGGTTCTCGGTGTGATCCTGTTTAAACAATTTCACAGTATACGGTTATGCTTTGATTAATCATTAAACACCAGATCCCGTCTAAATCAGATAACTATTAGGTTCTCGGTGTGATCCTGTTTAAACAATTTCACAGTATACGGTTATGCTTTGATTAATCATTAAACACTAGATCCCGTCTAAATCAGATAACTATTAGGTTCTCGGTGTGATCCTGTTTAAACAATTTCACAGTATACGGTTATGCTTTGATTAATCATTAAACACCAGATCCCGTCTAAATCAGATAACTATTAGGTTCTCGGTGTGATCCTGTTTAAACAATTTCACAGTATTCGGATATGCTTTGATTAATCATTAAGCACCAGATCCCGTCTAAATCAGATAACTATTAGGTTCTCGGTGTGATCCTGTTTAAACAATTTCACAGTATACAGTTATGCTTTGATTAATCATTAAACACCAGATCCCGTCTAAATCAGATAACTATTAGGTTCTCGGTGTGATCCTGTTTAAACAATTTCACAGTATAAGGTTATGCTTTGATTAATCATTAAACACCAGATCCCGTCTAAATCAGATAACTATTAGGTTCTCGGTGTGATCCTATTTAAACAATTTCACAGTATACGGTTATGCTTTGATTAATCATTAAACACCAGATCCCGTCTAAATCAGATGACTATTAGGTTCTCGGTGTGATCCTGTTTAAACAATTTCACAGTATACGGTTATGCTTTGATTAATCATTATATATATTTGGCTTTAATTTGAGATGTATTTTCATCTTTAGACTGTAATCCATCTTGTTTGTTTTGTTCAGGTATTGGAATCAACAGTCTGTGTGTTAATGAGACGTTCTGTGTGACGGGATCCGACGATGGATTCTTGAGGCTGTGGCCGTTAGACTTCGCCAATGTCTACCTCGAAGCTGGTGGGTCATACTTGTTACTATGATTAAAGTTTTTTTTTTTTTTTTAAATCTTATTTCTTCACTATATTATATGGGGTGGATTTATCTCAGTGGGTCATATTTGTTACTATGGTTAAACTGTAGGTGTTTTTTTAAATCTTATTTCTTCACTATATTATATGGGGTGGATTTTGCTCAGTTGGAAGAGTGCTTACCTGATGTGCTTGCGTTGTATGATCAAACCACCTCAGTAGACTTATAGTTCGATAGTTTTTTTCCTTACCAACCACTACCCCATGACTGGTATATCAAATAATATGGCATATTCTGTCCTGTCTGTGTGAAAGTGTATGTAAAAGATCCCTTGCTGATTATGGAAAAATGTAGTGTTTCTCTAAGACTACGACTCAAAAATTACCAAATGTTTGACATCCAGTAGCCAATGATTAATAACAATATTTGATTCATGTGATATGTATATTAAGTATATGGAAAAAATTATATTTCGTAACAACGTAACAGAAAGAGGATTTTGTTTAAATAAGGGAGTGGGAGTTGGGGGAGAGAGGGAATGAATACAATGTGTTGAAACAAAACATACAACTGTGTTTATTGCAAAACCAACAGTTTCTCAGCATTATGTAATCATTACATAGAAAGACAGGAAAACAAAGAATTGTTGCTTTTATAGGGAGATGCATTCTTACAGTGCATGTCTTGAAATATACTGTTAATTATGATGTTTATAATATAGAGCATGAGGGTCCTGTGACAGCAGTGAACATGTCGCCAGATGGACTTAAAATTCTAGCAGGAACCTCCGTGGTGAGTTTGTTTTCTGTTTAAACTGGGAATATTGGTGGTTAGTACATTATAGCCCAACCGGAGCGGACTATAGATTTCATTCTTGTCTGTCCGTCCCACATATAGTTTTCCGGGTGTTTTTTTCACAATGCACTGAGATATTCAGCTGAAATTTTGTGTATTACTTTTAACTTATCATATACAGTTACATATCAAGTTTGACTTTCATGACGATTTACCCATTTTTCACAGTTATGCCCACGAACTTAGATATGAAATTTTTTTGGACCATGTAGTGCTTTAACAGTACTCTCAATCATTTCATTTTAACTTATTTTCATGCTTATATCCAATTAAGGTTCAAGCATGCTGTCCTGGGCACATATTCACACAATGATTAATATTTTCTTTAAAATAATGGTAGGTTTTAGCAATTTTTTAAAATTTAATAAATAATTTGGCGTAATATTTTGTACACTCATCCATGTCTGTATTTTCATTGTTTTAGTTCATCTCGATGACAACCCTTTCAAAGAGGTTGAGTTTTATTTTGTTCTCATCTTACGCTTGTTGTTTTACTATTTGTAGGGAAACCTCGGAGTGCTGGACGTGTCGACGAGAGCCTACTCCACCATGATGAGATCACACACTGCCCGGATCCGAGGTATCGCCGTGGATCCATACAGGAAACACCTAGCAACGGTCTCCGACGATCATTCCATCAGAGTGTGGGATGCTGAAACCTTACAACAGGTTAGTGCTAGAGATGCGTGGTATAACCGGTATACCGCTCACCATAGTTTCACACCCAATAGCTGATGTATTTTTCGTTCTGGGGTGTCATTAAATATCTAATCTAATCTAATCTTTTCTAACCAGTATACTGCAATATAAATTTGAACTGTAAAGATCGTAGTATTTTTCAAGTGTACAGGTATATTGCACTTATATATTTTGTTAGTGTGTTAGTGCACACATGTTATATTTTTAAACAAAAATTACCAGTTTAAGAAAGAACCAATGGAATATATTTAGCTTGTTTTGTTTAACGACTCCTCTAGATCACATTGATTATTAATCATCGGCTATTGGATGTCAAACATTTGGTAATTCTGACATATAGTCTTAGAGAGGAAATCGCTAAATTTTTTCATAAGTAGCAAGGGATGTTTTATATGCATAAACAGGATAGCACATACCACAGCCTTTGATTTACCAATCTTGGTGCACTGGCTGGAGTGAGAAATATCCCAATGGGCCCACCGACGTGAATTCTTTATGCTCCATGAAAGTCTTTTTTTTTAACCTCAGTTTTTCTCTTTATGGTATAAAATTTCATCATATTCGTAGTCTTTTTTTAATGCTTTTTGCTTTCATGACATGCCAATGAATGTTTACCTTAATCTGGGTTTTTTTTCCTCTAGTTAAGCTCTATGATTTCATTTTATTCAGCAAATGTTTATCTCATGGTCTCTTTTTCTCTATGCTTTTTGATTCCATTATAGCCATGTATTTCTCATAGTCTTTTGTTTACTGTTTAAGCTGTACGACTTCAGCACACCCAGTGAATGTCCCTGTGCTATCAGCTACCATCCGTCAAGGCAGATCTTCGCATGTGGTTTTGAGAATGGCGTAGTCAGAGTATTCAACGTACAGACAACAAGCATGCTAGCAGAACACAAGTAAGTTTTGTTGATTGGGTTATCCTTTTTAATAAGTCCCTGAACTGTAACCATGCAAATGGGACCTGAACTGTAACCATTTGCAATGGGCTACAACACATTTTCCGATTATATGGCAAGGGATCTTTTATATTCACCATCCCACAGACAGGATAGTACATACCACAGCTTTTGTTACATCAGTTGTGGAGCACTGGCTGGAACAAGAAATAGCCCAATGGACCCACTGATGGGGATCGATCCTAGACCGACCACAGATTCGGGCATTTTACCACTGGGCTACGTCCCCTGGGACACGCTCAGAGATGATCTATAGCATCTTTTTGAACAAGATTATAATAGAATAACTTAAAATGGAAATCTCAGTGTTGGGGGGGGGGGGGGGGGTTGGGATCTAGATCAGTTAATAGAGCACTCACCTGAGGTTTACCACCTCAGTGGACCTATTCTGTGATTGCTTTTTTCTACCCCAACCAGTGCCCCATAATTAGTATATCAAAGGTTGAGATATGTCCAGTCCTTTCTTTGGGACAGTGTATATAAAAGATCCCTTGCTGCTATTGTAAAAATGTAGTGGGTTTCCTCAAAGACTATGAGTCAAAAATATCCAAATGTTTGACATCCAGTAGCTGATGATTATTAAATCAATATGATTATTAAACAAAACAAGGGGGCGGAATGTAGCCCAGTGGTACAGTGCTCGCTTGATGCACAGTTGGTTTGGGATCGATCCCCATTGGGCTATTTCTCATTTCAACCAGTGCACCACGACTGGTATATCAAAGGCTGTGGTTTGTGCTATTCCGTCTGTGGGATGGTGCATATAAAAAGATCCCTTGCTATTAATGGACAAAGGTAGGTTTCCGAATGTTTAACATCCAGTAGCTGATTAATAAATCAATGCTCTCTAATGACGTCGTTAAACAAAACAAACTCAGTGTTGGTGATTGGGAGTAACTTGAAGTTATGAAAAAAAGGGACTGACAATGAAGGAGGTGATTCAATTGGGCATTGCTTTTAGTGTATATGGTAGATTCTATTAAACGGACATTCCTGAGTTTGCTGCACTTTTTAAGATGTTATCAACTAACAGAGACTTTTTAACAATTGTAATTACATATCAAATATATTTTTCTGTATAAAATATTAGTGGCTGAATATTAAACATATTACTGGTCATTCTAATATTTGTACTAGGTTATATTTCATTTTATTTCTTCAAATATTGTTTTTTCGTACATATGAAATTATTTGAAGACAAAATCCAGTTTAGGCTTCTTATAAATATTAAGATGACCAGAAACACATTGAATATACAGACACTGATATTCTAAACAAGAAAATATATTTAATATGTAAGTTTAATCGTATAAATATTTTATTAGTAGGAAACATCTTACAATGCAGCAAACTCAGGAATGTCCCTTTAATGGTATATTATATTTTAACAGTATATTTTATATCATGCACCAGTTTTGTCTCGCCTCTACTAAGTCAACTTTAGCAGTAAAGTTTAATGGTAAAGTTTCCTGTTTAGATCAGTTTCTCACAAACTATAAGTCCTGGGTCAATGAAACTTGGTCTGTAGTTGCACCTATGGATGTTCATCACAGTACACCAAAATGTTTTATGGTAGGTGAGACCTTTAATTCTGTGGAAGTCTTGTAATGGTAAGCAATGTGTCAGTAAAAATTGTAACATCAGTAGACAACGTAATACATCAGTATTGTAAAAAGATTAATGATTTTTTTCCACCATTTAACTTTAAAAAGTGGGGTGTTTTTTTATGAGTCGCCCAATATATAATGTGCAGTGAGTTACATTTTTTAAAAAGAAGGTATTAGAAAATTACTATAGCTCACCAAAACTATTTAAGCCAAATTCTAACTCTATACAAGAAATAGTTCAAAAATGAAATTCTTAAAGGGAAGTAAGTTTAGAAAAAACAACAACATTTGTTTTGGTTGTACGACAACAAATTACAAGATATTAACCCGTTTCCTGCTGTTGATGTGTATACATGTCAAGCATCATCACAATGACGTCACTTTGCATTGTTTTCATTTAAAAATTGTTTTCTAAATTAATTGTTGATATTTTTGTCAAAAACAAAGTAAGAAAATGTCAATAAATAGTCTTAGAATGACATATGCAAATATTTGCTAAATTGTTGTTGTACATCTTATGGGTTTTTTAAAAACAAAAAATACCCGTCAAATGGTGCGTGCTATTGTTTGTTATGGTTTCTTGTTTTTTGGTAACGGTTTCTTTTATCTCTACAAAGTTGTCATAATATACTATTATATATGAACTACATTATGACAGTTGCATTAAAATAGAACAAGTATCACTTTTAATGCCTAAAAACAGGTACAAACATAATCAAATAGTTGTAATCCGACGGCATAAACAGTCATTGAAAAGCGCCATTTCCCTATTTCTATTTATAAACAACAGGTCATGTGACAGCATATTTCCCGCCATACAATTTGAAAGCAGTAGTACACATTGCTTGCATGTGCTGCTAACTGTTTTTATTAATAATTACAACGTGGTTACTTATACTACAGCAGACGATATTCTAACTAGCTATGTTTGCTTGAACAGTTACATTGACTATAATATATGATCGAATACGTACATGTGCTCGGTGTTTGTCGTTGTTTTGTTGTGTGTTGTTTTTCTGCCAGTTTTTCCTTTTTCCTTTTCAACATGACATATTACATTCACATTGGTATTAATCACTACTGATTGGATATATATTTGTTCTCATTTTTAAAATATGAATTACAAACGATAGGTTACGAATATCTGCTGAACTAGTCTGGGGAATACCTTGACCTACATTATTTTCAATAACTAATCACAAAACATTCTCGTTGTGTTTCACACATAATTATGTGGCGCCACCGGCTTTTTGTTTATTATTCAAATAGATTAAAGCATGTACTATGCTGTACCAGTCATGGATCCAAGGATTGGGGGGGGGGGGGGGAGGTGCCGTGTATGGCTTTTTATGAATAAGTTAGCGTATATAAGCAGTGAATGTTTTGTAATTATGTTTGTATGGTGGATGACAATTTAAAAAAAATCAGGCATGTGTGCTGGGATTTTAGGTAGGGGTGTCTGGAGAGTGAAGTTTGTAGGGGATTTAAGTCATGCTCTGCCGGATTATGTATTGAATTTGTTTTTGTTTTTTTAATCTGCTCGAGCATGGACCGAAAAGGGTGGGGGTGGTCAACCCATTCCCTGCAGACACATTTGCAAATGTTATGAAGATAAATTAATCATCATGAGGTAATCTGTAGTTGTGTTGGATCTATTGTATTTTGATAAATTTATTAGTACCAAAATCTAAAATTCGGGCGAATACGACAGACATTCGGGAAAATTGAGCTGGCCTGAATCCGTTTCATCATGTACTAGTATTTCCAACATTTCTCCCACAATACTAGTTGTAATTAAATCCATGTAAAAATGTGTAGTGCTTCGTTTGAAACCCTATATTATATATAGCTGGTTGGCAGTAACGCTAAAACTAATAAATGTTGTTTTTTAGTTGGTGGTATTTTCGTTTAATTCGGTCACAAATTAGCCTGCCCTTCTCCCTCTTCCACTCCTACAAAACAAAACGGGATGCCGTACGCTTATGATTAGTACATCAGGCCTGTACGGTACCAATTGGTGTGGATGCATACCCTCAGCGCAAGGTCCATTATTTTCCCGTGCAACAATTATCGACTGTTTTTTAGAACATCGACACGGTCCTTTTTCGTGTTACGCAACACCCCCAAAAAATCGTAAGGTAACTATATGGACCTATATAAAATGTGAAAATTACAGTAGGATAATGGTTTGCAATAGATTCAGAGTAAGTAATCTTGTTTTTTATTTTCAAAATATGGTGATAACTAAATTTTTTAAAATGACAATTAAAAAGAATAAAATCCCACATACTTTAACAGAGTGAACACTGTTGTGTAGGCAACGACCCGAAACATTGTTTTTGTCTCAAAAATTGTTAAACAAAATATTTAATGCAAATAAAATGTTGTATTCAGAATGTAATAATCACAAATTATGAAACGATTCTATATTGTTGATAAAAATATCAAAGAAAAATCGCAAAAGCTTCAAAGTGTAGTTGACCTATATTATCGATGCTTGACCCAGATACAATACTTCGCGGGACCAACTGCCAGTGATTTCTTCTTCTTTCACTCCTCAATAAACATGTCAGAAGAAGTTGCACAAATATAAATTCATGATTCCGATAATAATGTTTTCAACATTTACTTGTGTGACATCTCAAGTGACCCATTGCGGTAGGGAGCACATTTTCTACGTCCGCTCGGACTTCTGTGCGTCACGCATAAACGTTTCATGTTTTTGACTTCTCAAAAATATCTTAATCAGTTCCAACTACATTTTGTGCCACATATAAACACATTCTGACCTCCCTCTCCAAGGGCCTAAGCGACAGGGCTCAAAATGAAAAAAAAATGAAGTGGCATAAGCCTAAGCGTACTGGCTCTCATTTTTGTTGGGGATGCAGGCAGATTTCTGCCAGAGTTGAACAAAAATCCCTAAATCTGGATAACAACAATTATTCATATTAGCTTTACTGCCAAACAGCAGGGCCTCAGCTAACGGGTAGAGGCAATGTTGTGTTTGTGTTTTATTTTGTATTTAACGACACTACTAGAGCACACTGATTTATTAATTATCGGCTATTGGATGTCCATCATTTGGTAATTTTGACATACTAGTAGTCTTAGAGAGAAAAAAACCCTACATTTTTCCATTAGTAGCAAGGCATTTTTTATATACACCATCCCAAAGACAGGATAGTACATACCACGGCCTTTGATATACCAGTCATGGAGCACTGGCTGGAACGAGAAATAGCCCAGTGAGCCCACCGATGGGAATCAATCCAAAACCAACTACGCTTTACCATTGGGCTGCATCCCGCCCCTGGTGTGGGAGGAATGCATTGGGGGGGGGGGGGGGATAAAATAATAGAAAAATAGTTTATTGATACTGATGTTTTAAGTATGTAACCTCCCTGAAATGACCGCAAAATAGTGTCTTGCACCTTCCATGCTCATTGGTTCATTGTTTATATCCTAGTTACAGCCCTGAACAGCTATAGAGTTGCAAATGAATCACTACATATTTTTACATGGATTACAACTAATACTGTGTCAGAGTAAAATGATGGAAATACATCGTGAAAAGGTTTTAGGCCAGCTCATTTGCCCGAAATGCTATACCTGTATAGTATTCAAATAATATATAAAGACAAATAGATGACCAGTGTATATAACTTGTGAATGTCCCCGAGGTGGGGATGGAGTTCACAATAGTTATATAGAAATTGCATATCCATGACCCATTTCCTTCTACCCCTCTCCTAAGGTGGGGCACAAATAGGGGAAAATTAAGCCAATTGTCGTGTCCAGGAATACCATAAAAATATAAGTTTTGCAAATTTCGTTAATGTCTAGACCATTTCGTAAATACTAGACCATTTCCAACCAAATTTATTTGGTAGTTGCTCTCACCCATGGAAAACCCAAAACCATGAATTTGGTCATTTTAATCCCCCTAGGAAAATGGGTGCCCCGCACTCCATGTGTTTGGTAGTTGTGGTCAGCAATTTACTCAGGTGACCTATTTTGTATCATGCATAAGTGTTCAACACTGGATACATATTATGTATACGGTACATATTTAGTTAGGGTTCACATATTGATATTTGTTTCTTTGGATTTTTTTTTTTTTTTAGGTGAATGGACATTTTTTTTTTTTTACAATTGTGACCGTGTGAAGCACTATTGCAAGTATCTTGTGTCACAATAAATTACTGAAATGTTTACAATTGTGACCGTGTGAAGCACTATTGCAAGTATCTTGTGTCACAATAAATTACTGAACTGTTTACAATTGTGACCGTGTGAAGCACTATTGCAAGTATCTTGTGTCACAATAAATTACTGAAATGTTAACAATTGTGACCGTGTGAAGCACTATTGTGACACAAGATACTTACAATAGTGCTTCACACGGTCACAATTGTTAACACAAATCACTGTATAATGATGTAATAATAAGCTTCCAGCTGTTTACAAGAGAAGAGTGAAAATTGTGAATTCTGTTACCATGGTAACCAATGCAAAACAGAGAAAACAAATTTCTAAAAAAATATCATTTTCAAGGACTGAGAAACAACCAATGTATAGTGACATAATTGTACTATGCCTGTAGAAAAGATATATGAAGCTTATTAATTATATTACCATGGTAACCAGTTCAAAACTATATGTTACCATGGTACCCAGATCGAAATTGTTACCATAGTAACCAATGCAAACTATTCAAATAAATTCATTTAAAACATTTCATATGGGAAACGGTTCATCTTTTTGCATTGGTTACCATGGTAACAGAATTAATAATGTTCATTTGAAAATGACAGGAAGTGAAAGGGCATATACCTTTTTTTTTAAATCTTGTGTCATTTGACAAAGATATATAAAGTAATAGAGATAGTATACATATTTTTAGTGTCTAGGTAATGTTGGACACTGTCCACAAGTTACAAAAATATGTTGATGGTAGTATGTGCATTTGACCCTATTATTCAAAAACAAAATTGGCTGTCTACTTAATTCTTTTTCTAAATCGAGTAGTATGGTTAATAGATCACATCATAGACTTAAATTTAAAAAAAATTGTTAGTTTTTAATTAAAGTTTTCATAATTATTAATGAAAATATGGTATATTGAAATTTGCAGCTGTTGCCATGGTAACATAAATAATATAACTGACAACAAAATGCTATAATTTCATAGGTTGATTTCCTTTGTATATGTGTGTGTAATTTCATGTTGAAATATCAACAGGTTTTAATAATATTACTAGAAATGTATAATAGTTAATGTTGGACATTATCTTCATAATTTACAAAAAATACACTTAAAAGGAAAATAGTAGTGTTTTATTCATGTTTTCTTAATTATTAATGAAAAAATTGTATATTGAAATTTGCAGCTGTTGCCATGGTAACATAAATAAAATAACCATCTACAAAATGCTATCATTACGTAGGTGGATCATTATAGTATATATGGGTATAATTTCATGTTAAAATGTCCATGGATTTTAATAAAATTACTAGAAATGTAGAACTGGTGAAAATTCTTTAAATTTAGCAAAACGAATGCAGCAGGATACGGGTTAACAGTTCTAATATAATTAATAACAAACAAAGCACATATCTATTGTAATTTGTATTAATTTAGATCAGAATTGTAAAGTTGTAATTGGAACAGTAATAAATTACGTTGATTATATTTACTTTGATTATATTAATGTGTTAATTGTTTATGTGTATTTGATAGTGAGAGTAGCAGTTGTAGCGGACTGGTTTTCATCTCCAAGCTGAATATAGAGGAACTTGATTCCACTGAGAGAATAAGTGACAGTGTTGGAGCCCTTTGTTTCCGTTGTAGAAAACGACAGGGTCCTAGACAGAGAAACTGCAATGGCTTTTGGTGCCGTTACTGTCACCAGTATGGTCTTGGCAGTATTGGGAACAACGGCAAGGAAAATTGGATTTCTGATAGCCGATACTGTTATTCCAGCTCTTGGCTTGGAAGGAGTGACTTTGATAAGGTACTTTGTCAGGGAGCAGCCATTGACGCCTACTGCTTTGAATGCTGAGCGGAATTTGCTGGTATCAAGCCCATGGTCGTACGCGGCCCTCATTACTCCACAGGCTATGTCCTCGAAGTCTGACTTCTCCCTCCAGTACATTCTGTTTGCCGTCAGCAGTGCTTCGAATGCATACCTGATCGGGATCTTCTTTGCTGTTACTAGCAAATAAAACATGTGGTTGATGATTCCACTGCTTAGATGGACGTCTATTCCAGATTTGTAATCTTTCACATGCTTTATTGAACCCCCATCTTTGGTAGGATCTACAAAATATCTCAGAGCTTTGTTTGGATCCTTTTCATCAAAGAAACCTGACAGCCAGTCGTTTTTGTCGAGATAGGCCTCAGCTACTTCTCCCATGATGTCACAGAAAGCTTCATCTGTGCCTCCAGATTGCTCGGTGTAGGCCAGCTGTGATGTGTCTTGAGTTATGCCATGCCCAGCCTCATGGGCCACAGTGTCCAGGTTTACCAGAGGATACGAGCTGTCATCTCCATCACCAAACAACAGATTGCCATCTGGGGACAGCATAGCGTTGGCCCATTGCTTTCGGAAGTGAACCATGAGGTAGCGGGCAGACTTCAAAGGTGTATAATTATACCAGTCCTTCAGCATTTGGAAGGTTTTGGTGCCGTGGAAAAATGCATCAAGCACAGGTGAAAATGCACCGTTGACTTCATCTTTGTATATCTGATTGCAGTTATATGTGACGATGTCTTTCTTGCCTTCGTCTTCCCCAGTCTTCATGTCTACGACTTTGACAAACTCGTTTTCCAGTGTACACTTATCCCCTTCTTTCTTCAGGTCCAAACATCGTGGAGCAACGCCAAAGGCATATTTCCCTGATTTTGTATTTCCTCCAAATCCTCCAACGTTAACTTTACAGCTTCCATTTGGTGTAGATTTTGTGGTTGGTTTCTTGGTAGTTCCACTTCCGGTAGTTGGTTTCTGGGAAGTTGGGTTTGCTGTGGAATCTGTAATTATTTCTGTTTGTTCTGTTCCTATGTTTGTGATCCAGCTTTCTGTTGGTTCGGTTCCAAAATCCACGTTATCTTGTCTCTTGGAAGCAGCATCGCGTGGTTTAGAGGACTTTTGTTTGATAGAGTGTTGGATAATTTCTCTATTGCAGCGGTCAATTCTGAACAAATGCTGCGTTACACTCTCTTCTGTGTCATTGGAGGCCAACAGGACAATCTTCCAGACCAAATGAGCTTTGTTATTGGTATCTGCATAGATTTCCTCCATTGACTCTTTCTCAATGACGAGGGTTATTTCCAGAGATAGGGCATTCATTGCATCATCAAAGGCATCATCAAGACTTAGATTGCAATTCTCCCTATCTGGAATGTCTTCATTAATCTTGAAAATCAGTTTTCCTCCAACAGACCCACCCTCATCAAAGTTGCCATCACCATCAACATCGATCCCCACCACTGTGTCAGCTATTGGAATGCCTTGGAATGTTTCTCGGTATGTCTGCCTGAGAGTGCCGTGAGCTGTTGTGAACGAGTCCTTGGCTATCAGCTTGCAGTCTGTTGGTAGACCCAGCACTTGTTCCAAGGAGGGGTCGGGTTCCGGGTCCTCCATTGTTATGAAGTCGTAATACTGTGCTCGGGTGTTGGCGTCATAGTCTTGGGCAGCACCTGCTGTTTTCACACTTGATATGACCAGAACTGAAAACAGATTTATTCACAACCAAAATAGTGAGAACTGAAAACAGATTTATTCACAACCAAAATATTGAGAGAGAGAGAGAGAGAGAGAGAGAGAGAGAGAGAGAGAGAGAGAGAGAGAGAGAGAGAGAGAGAGAGAGAGAGAGAGAGAGAGAGAGAGAGAGAATGAGAGTGAGTGAGTGAGAGTCAGTCAGTCTTTGTTACATTTTAATCAAAAACATGACAACAATTACTAGTAGTTAATGTGGTGTTGGTGGTGGAGATTTTTTGGAGTAGGTGAGGTGGGGTAAGTATTTGATAGCAGATCTTTCATTTCACTACCTACCTTTTGCAGCAGTTAGTTTTCAGTGATTTGACATATGGTAATAAAGCAAGGTTTTTTAGGGGTTGGGGGGGGGGGGGGGTGTGTGTTACTAGGTGTTTTTTGTCAGTCAGAAACTATGAAATATTACATTGTTGTTAACACATGTTGTTTCGTTCCCAACAGATTTGCATCTGTTCTGAGTATTCTCTGACTCTTAGCACATCTATAGTCTGTCCCACAGGGAATGCCATTTTTCATGCCATGGAATTTACTACAAGTTATTTATTTCTCAGCTGATTGTTTTCTAAATTGGACACAAAAATAGTTGGGATTTCCAAAACACTTTTACTTTTCTAACAAAATTGAAATTATTTACAAAAAAACAACAACAAAAAAACAATTTGTAGGAGGATGGGACAGACTATAGTTGCATAGCTTTCTTTAGATCAGAGGTCACTTAATAATATAGAAAAGAGAAAAGGAATGTTTGTATATTATTTAGGTGTCTAATATATGATAATTGACGCTCTTGGTCATGAAAGTGATAAAGCAAAAAAAAAATAAAAAAAAAGACACACACATCATACTAACTGCACTTTCCCACAAGCAGGATAGCAAATACTATGGTTTTTGTGGTTAATAAAGAAAACCTGCATTATTACTTTAATTATTTATATATTTTACTAAGTTTGGCAACAGTTTTGGTGATTTTGAAGACATTTTAATTAACTCGTAGAATTGAAACAGAATATTCTGCTAGGTCTAAGAGGACTGAAGGGAGGTGGAGAGAGAGAGAGAGAGAGAATGAGAGAGAATGAGAGAGAGAATATGAGAGAGAATGAATGAATGTTTATTAATAACATCCCAGGATACAAAAATACATCAATATTGGGTGTCAAGCAAAAGTAAATATATGAATGAATTGATCAGCAATATCAGTAAACAAATTAAAAAGTTAAATTAAAACAGTTTAAAGAGCTGTGCAAGCAATACAAATATCATCACAGGTAGAATGAAAGCATTTTTATTTTATTTTTTATAAACACTAAATGTCATAGTGCTTCTGCTTGATATGTGTTACACACTAAATGTTTTAGCAGTCCTCATACTTTTCTTTTTTTAAAATAAAGAATTAAATATTAAAACTTACCACAGCTAATCCACAGCTCCAAATTCAGCATGTTTTGACTAAAATCAAAGAGTATATTGTTAAAACACTAATAAATAAGCGATGCACAGACCAGTGTAGTACCATTCTCTTTAGCTAGTGTTCAAATTCCTGTTTAACACTTACCAAATCATTGTTAGTGGAAACTTGTATTTGAAAACATTATGATTGTCACAATTTTTTATGGCTTCAGATGGATTTTATGCATATATTGCAACTACATTGTGTTTTAATACTTAGTCATAGAATTTAAAAGTTATGTATCACATTTTAACACATTCAAACTATTTGTTGTGAGTTTACTAGGTGCTGTATTACATGTAAACTGTTACATGTTCTAAACGTCACTTTGCCAAGTATCAAAAAAACAGTAATTTAATGATTTTAAAATAAAATATTTTATTTTGCTAAAACTTTTGGCTAGAAATACAATGTGCTATCATTAAAATATAGGTTCAGTGCAATCGGTTACCTGGGAAACACTCATGTGAACCAACTACCAATTACCTACTGCTAGGTTCAAACTACCAACTGCCAGCACAGAGTTGGCCACCTTTCTGCTCTCACGACTTCTATGATTGTCCAGTTGCAAGTCTGAGTGTTCTTACAACTCGATTCTCATCGAATAACCCATTAGTTGTTAATCTGAGAACACCCGTCGTAAGTCAGAAGTTGTGGAAATTACATTGCAACTGTCACATTGGCCAACTTTGTATTAACAGTTGACAGTCTAAGCCTAGATAAGATTGTGAAATATTGTCCCGTTTTGCAAAATTTGACATTTAGCACACATATATATATACTTAAAGTTTAACTTTATAATAAAATTATGAACTTTGAGCTGTACCGGTTAAATCTATTTTACTGTGTACTCTGTATTTTCAATAATGTGTAAAATGTGTTATTCCTATATTAGAATGGGCAAATGAATACTTTTTCTGTATTAGATAAATATGCCTTGCCATTTCTGCGGCCATTTTGGTAATTGAACACGAATTCGGTGGAATTGTTTTGTCTAGGACCACTTTTTCTATCGTGATTGTGAACTCTTTTAACGTGCTCATATAACATGGTTACGAGCACGCCTCTAACAGGCTTAATCTCTGACTTTGATAGTGACTAAGTCTGGGATACAAGGGGGGATGTGTGTAAATTTCAGGTCGATGGAATTTGCAAAAGAACTTAGAATAAACTCAGAGAGACCTAAGCCAAAATATGGAGAATAAATCTGCATGTCTGGAAAAAGGTCAAGTCCAAAAATAAACTTCTGGAGGTGAAGGTTCTTGGAGAGGTTGACACCAAGGACTGAAGATGATGCCTGTCCTCTTGAAGTTTGGAAGATATTGCTGAAGATTTCCCGCTTTCCTGATGAACGTATTCGCTGATCAGGAGAATCTCCAGGATCCGGTGAATTGTTACGCCATCCATGTCTGTGGATAGGACAGCCTGTCTGTAGATATCACCAATCTTGGCTGTGATGATAACGTTCTTGTCTCCATCCCATCCTGTGATGATAACGTTCTTGTCTCCATCCCATCCTGTGATGACTTTATTGGTGTAAAAGCCATTACTGTTGACGAACGGTTCCCGGTGGTCCGAATTGATGCTTACAGGAAGTTTTTGGAGATCGTTGAAATCTCCCATCAGCCTTGAGTGGTACTTGAAAGGAAGTTTACCAAGTGCCACCAGCCAGTTGTCGCCCGTGGTAGTTGCTGATGTTGCTGCACGTTCAAGTAGTGGTGAGCTGGCTTTCCTCTTGTCCTTTCGGACTACTGGCTCAACACGGAGGCAAAGACTTAGGCAACTCAGGGCTGTCCAGAGCATAGACCATGATTATTTGGGAGGCAGCCACTATCTTCTGGACTGGCCTGGGCTTTGACACCTTCACCAATGCAGCAGGCTGGGCTGGGGGTGACGACGCAGGAAAAGCCGCTGCTGGCTGTTTAGCTATCAGTTATGGCCTCTCCTGTGCCGCCCTTGGCGCACGTTTCTTCTTCCGTGTTCTCCTTGCCTTATTTTTACTCCACAGTATTCTATTAACTTCCTACTATCAAAGCTCCTAGGGGTGGGGGGAGATCCAGAGTGCATGGATACATGTTGTGCTCTCTTAAAGCCATATGTTTTTTATCCAGAACTTTAATTTATTCAAAATGGCAGACAAAGTTAATCTCATATGTGTATTTTGTAGCTTTTAGATCATATACCCCATATGATATATCAGTATACGTGTTTTCTAGGTCAGAGAACACGAAAATTACACTTTCAGATAGCATAGATTTCATATAGAGGCCTTTCCTACCTTTTTACACTAAATATCTCTTTTTGTTCAGGCTGTCATGGAATTTCACAATTTCGTTAGTAGCTTGAGTGAACAAGTTATAAGTGGGACATGTGTTCACCATATTTAATACCAAAACATGGGTCTACCTCATCAAAGTTGAAAAGGTATGGTATAATTATCTGAATTATCCTGTTCTGTCTGCACACACGGTGTGGCCAGAACACTAAATATGTAGTGAGACTTGTCAACAGACTCACAAATATCGACCAAAACAAAAACTAATTTGCACGTGTCTACATTATAAGTAGAATACTTTTTATATGCAATGTACCAGAAAAAAAGGCTTCAAGTGACTAAAACGACATTGCAAGTGAAATAGTAGCTAAAAGAATTGAATATTATATAGGTTTACCCCCAAGGCTGAAAGAGTAGTAGAGAAATAAATCCTCGTTGTCTGAAACATTTCAGAATATGGCCGAAAAGTATGTGGGAAAGTCGAAGATCATAGTCTGAGGAATGTTACAAAATGCAAATTCAGTGATTGACCTCTAATTTATACAATATATGAACAAAGAGATTGGATTAAGTAAGGATGAATTTAAATGCACATTCCGTTCTTTAACTGGCATATGAAGACAATATGTGAATAAACATGGAAAGTATAAAAGAAGAAGCAGCAAAAAATCAATGAAGTAATTAGCAAAATGAATTCTGCCACAGAGGTAAAATTTCAAGATTTACTAAGAAGCCAATCGGTGAGTTCTTGAAGTAGTGTTCTGACCTATTTGAATGTGTTTTATGTGAACATTGGAGGTGTGGCTAGTGCCAAAGTCGAAGTAGCAGATGGTTATTCAAATAGTTGGCCAATACTTGATTCAGTTGTGAACTCATCTGCTTTAATAAATCATGTAGGTCCTCAACAGCATTCATTTACCTCTTCTGTTGTCCAATCATACTGTTTTTTTCTCTACCAATATTCTCGTTTTGTTTGTCTATTTTCTCCCCACTCCAACTCTCTGGCACAGTAGGTATACATATTATTGCATTATATTATTAAAGATTTTGAAACTTTATGTTAAATTATACCTATGTGTACTCCATTTTCAGATTCTAACTTTTATTCTGGTAACTTTGTTAATGGTTCCAATATTGTATGCATTATATATATTCCTTATTATATATATACATTTTATATATATATTATATTCCTGAATAACAAAACTGTAAAACATGATCAAGACCGTATCTCTGTACAATACAGAGTCGAAAGGGCATTTGACAAAAAATATAGACATGGCACTAGAGATTCATGAAATCATCCATCTAGTGACTTGTCTATTAACCAATCATTGATATTCCAAAATATTTCTCTGACTTTGGCTTTGAACTATTCTCATACTTCTTCATTTGTTTCATAGCCATCAAATAATTATTTAACTACCGCTCTTTCTGTCTTTGGGGAAAACATTTTAATTTTCCAATAAATACAGACTTCTTTTGCCACAATTCCACTTGCACTGCCCTTTCCAGTTGCTTGAAGTCTTTTTTTCCTGGTGCATTGCATACAGAAAGCATTCTGCCAAATAGGTAGCCACCAGTTTTCATTTTTGGTTATATTAATTTTGTAAACCTGTTAACCTGTTCAGCGAATATGGGGTTTTTTTTCTCTTTTTTTCTACACTATTATGACTATAAAACAGCATGGTTCATAGCATTCTGTCATCCTTTTTCATCAGCATGTTTTGGTATTAAATGTGGTGAGCACTTGAACCAGTTATTAAGTGTGCACTTAAACTACTAAAAACAATTGGTGAAATACTGTTTTTTTAGTGCATAAATGCACAAAGAGTCTCTGTATTAAGGCTATGCTATTTAAAAGTGCCATATTCATCGTCTACACCACCACCACCCCCACCCCCACCCCCCAAAACCCCCCCAAAAAACCCCCAACCCCAACAACAACAACAACAAAAACCCATATATTGATACACAGGGTATATGCTCTAAAAAAAAAAAAATTCATGTCAAATGATGAAATTCCACTGTATTCGTTTTCAGTGACCAAAATTATCATAGAAAATGCAAGGCACCAAAATTTTATGTAGATTTACCCAAGCCTACATACATTATTGTAAATGTTGCTAAATTTTATCCATTTTAATGTTTTCTATACATACTCTATACACAAATCATACAAATTATATCACTGTTCAAGTGAAAATCATACAAACTATATCACTATTGGGTTGTTTTTAGCCTAGAAGCTATTTTAATGCAGGATTTTCTATAATTTTTATAACAATAAAATAGCCTTTATTGGAAATGAAGATATACTGATATTTGACTACAACTTGGCAAAAAATATTTTTGTCTAATTTTAATTTCACTTTATTATAAAAATTAACCTTTAAAATTTAATGTGAAGTCAGTGATTACAAGTACAATGCCTAGAAAAATAGGTTCATGTGTACGTACCTTTATTCCACTAAGCGACGACAAAACACAGACTGTTTCAGCTCTTTTATATATTGCTACAAGTATTTTATTGCCCCTGATTTTAATACATGATTTATCTGATATGAAATTTCTTTCATAAAATAATTAAACAGAACTCGTATAATATGATCTAAGTAATGATCACTTCCCTGTAGTGTGTATGATGGTGTATTTAATATAAATATTGCAATTTGTTTCATATTTTATTGGAATCCTTTATTGCTCATGTATTTGGTAATGTAATAAATAAATTATCTGCTAGATGGATATATCTGTTTTAATATAATAATTAGTTTCAATACAATAAAAAAGCATATATCCTATTTTGATTTCCTGATAGTAATGCAATATTTCCTATTAATATTTCACGTTAATATTACTTATTTTATATTGCAACCATTCTTTCAGTTCTTTATTGTATGTAAAGCCATAAGCCCACATATACAAGAACAAATATATTTCGGGACCAGTTATTCAAACTGAACATTTAGCCAGCTGTTAACAATTATCTTTAAAACCAATCATTTGTTTTAATGAAGAATAGCTTGGGATAGGTAAGTAGACAACATTATTATTTTTCAAAATATTGAATAGGGCTCGAACTTAATGACGGCACTGGTGGCAATTGCTGCCATTGAGATATAAATTGCTGTTGGCAGAGAGTATCACCAAGGGCACTTTTGTGTCATTGGTAAAGCTCCTCAGCAATGGCAAAATGTATACACCTGGTGTACATTATTTGTCAATATTTAACATTTGAACATTTAAAATATGTCTACATACAGCAAAATAACCCTTTAATCAAATGTCACTTTTTAAAAATTGCCCTAGGCAAACTGAAAATTGCCATAGGCAAACTCAAAATTGCCATATATGGGCTGTTTCACCATTGGGATTTTGTGTTCAAAGTTGCTGTGGGAGACAAATTCCTATATTTGATCCCTGTGGAGTGCTTGCAATATTTTGTCTTTCTCTTTATGTGTGTGTCCGACGCCATATTACCATAGGTAAAATGTGTTGAGTCCGTCATTAAATAAAACATTCCTTTCTTTTTTTGTAAACTGACTGACAGGCTGTTGTGTTGGTCAAGTTTTTATTTATTTTATTTTATAAATATTGTACAAGGAAGACGATAAAAATGAAAAAATTATGGTGTGAAATACAGTGATTTCATATTATTTGGTTAGGTTACAGCAAGTAATATATTTTCTAAAGATGACCATGCAGGTTTGAAATATTTACTTATCTAAATAACTTAATAAAAAAATAATCGTAAAGAGCAGAGTGGAAAATATTGTGGTTTTCGTGAAAGCATTAACCCAAGTAACTGGGTATTGAAAGGTTCATCCATTGTCTACAAGTGTAACCTGATTTGAAATATATACTCATGGAAAAGATTTCTCTGCATGTATTGTAATGATAAGAAAATTTATTATCCACATTGTTCAAGATATTCAGGGAAATGCAACCAGTATGACAAAACTGTGTCATAATGTTTTCATGTGCACAACAAATGACGCAATTTTGGGAAGCAACATCATAACTTAACATGCCTTCCCCAGTCTTAGCTCTGTGTAAGCGCTTAACAAAATGATGTCATTTCGAAAAATGACGTCGTTTCATTGTCTCCGTTTAGTTACATTTGAAACGTTTTTGACATGGTCCTAGATTGTTATTCATAAAAATAATATTACGGATAATAAAGAAATTATTACACTCGCGTGTGAACTGTAATGATCTAACGAAACTCGTGTCGGGATCCATGTATTACCTTCACTCTTACTCGGGCAATTCAAGAATACTGACATTTGTTTCGTAAAATCAGTACAACACACAAGCTCGTATAATAATCTCTCTCTCTCTCTCTCTCTCTCTCTCTCTCTCTCTCTCTCTCTCTCTCTCTCTCTCTCTCTCTCTCTCTCTCTCTCTCTCTCTCTCTCTCTCTCTCTCTCTCTCTCTCTCTCTCTCTCTATATATATATATATATATTAATACATTATTTTGGTTATTCTTAAACATGAGATGATTTACACAATTATGTTGATGTATTTATCTTTGTCAAATTTCAAACTTTGCAGTTTTTGACCAATTTATTTAGTGCCCAGGAACTTTTTTTCCTTCAGTACAATCTTCACCATGAGCAAAACCAAGGCCATCTGTATATATATTATATATATACACATACACACATATACAGTGAAACTCCTCTAAACCGGACACCCTCAGAACCCAAGTAAAAAGTCCAGTTTTAAGAGGTATCTGGTTTAGAGAGGTTCTCTTCTGCACAGATATTTCAAACAGGACCATAAAAAATTTCCAGTTTACAGAGGGTCCGGTTTTGAGAGGTTTCACTGTATGTGTGTACAGACCAACATTTTCTAGCCTGATTTCTACTTTCCACAGACTCCACAGAGGAAAGGTTACTGGCTTGATCTACTCTCCTTCTGGTGACAACTTGTACAGCTGCTGTTCACTGGGCTCGATTGCGGTCTATGACGCGTCGACGACCGATTACCGCGTGATACGAGCCCTGGCTAACACCGCCGCTAGAGGAGAACACCACGGGCCAGACGCCATCGCCATCAGTCCAGACAGCAGGAGAGTGGCCTTTGTCGGACCCTCCGATTTTACCATCACCGTCGTCGACGCTAAATGTCTGGACGAGGTGAAACAAAAAGGCTTTCTTTGCCTATACAATAAATAACAACAAATTTAGATTTAAATTTTTTTTATTTTCAACTTCACCTATCCTCAAACAAATGCATAATCCCTTACGGATAGTAGTCTGGTTCGAACATCCCAAAAGCCAATGGGATGGCCAAAAATCCTCCTCCTCTGTACTCCTTTCTGTTCCGGTCACATGACTGTAATTTCCTTCCCTTTCCTTCACTTGTGTGGTTCGGACATGTTTCTTTTTTCTCTGTCTTAACCTGAGCTATCTGTCCTTTTCTTTTGATTTAATTGAGAGTTTATGGTGTGGAATACCTTCCTACACATTGCTACAATATTATTGTACATTATTTTGGCTTAATTCACTTTTTATCTTGTATTGTTTCCAAATTTATTCATTGTCGTCAGTCGCCATTTTTAAAATCTGAATTATGTGAGCAACAGGTGAATGAAACATTTCATTTTATTTCAACTTATTTTCGTGCTTATATCCAATTAAGGTCCAAGCACGCTGTCCTGGGCACACACACCTCAGCTATCTGGGCTATGTGTTCAGAATTGTGGGTTAGTGGTTAAGTAGTTGTACCAGGCTGCGAACACAGTACCTACCAGCCTTATGTTCAGTGGTTTAACCACGACACGACCGAGGCTGGTGGTGAATGAATCAATCATTCTCATAATAAAAAGGCCAGTATTACATTAAAAAAGCAAGTCAGGTGATTGATTTAAAGTGGTGAATATTAAAATAACATATGCGAAGAGGCATGCGCAATTGCTCCCTTTAAAAATGACATGCTGGAATTCAACGTCAAATTAAACATGTTGAATACTGCCTTGATGTCCATTTTTATGCTTTATGTATGTACATTATTATGCCTTTTTTTTATCGGTGTATAGTTGTTATTTTAATAAACAGTAATAAATTATGTTCTCTCTTTAAACAGGTTTTACGCGTGGACATTACAAGCATGAACACAACAGACAGTTCGCGTTCCGTTCTTGATTCGGCCATCAAAGTGTGTTTCACTCCCAGTGTTTGTGGTCATCTGCTGGTGACCACGTCCAGCAACAAACTGCTCAAGCTGGACTCAAGAACTGGCAAGTTACTAGCAGAGGTGATTATTACTATTTATCGTCATTATTTAAAAAAAACTGTGTTTGTAGCTAATAAAAGTTCAAGCAAGGTGTCCTGGGCGTGCTTCTCAGTTATCTGCAGAAATGGTTAATTGTATGGGTTTGTTTTATTAGTGCTGTTCCAAAATTGATTACAAAGGTGTTGTGTAAGAGACCTTTTTTTAAATTAATATATCTACACATTAAAAAATGTTTAAACCATATATTTAAAGGAAGGGGGAGAATCAGTATATGCATGAGGGAAAATTGTGAGTTTCCCCCTCCCCCCCAATCATGTGATCAATTCTATAACAGTCCTTAACATGAGTTTTTATAGTGATATGTGTAACTTCTTTTTCTGTTTATCATTTAAACTATGTTGTTAGTTATACAATGAAACCCCTTGAAACCAGATCCTCTATAAACGTGAATCTTCTACAAACCAGACCCTCTATAAACATGAATCTTCTCAAAATCAGACCCTCTATAAACATGAATCTTCTCAAAACCAGACCCTCTATAAACATGAATCTTCTACAAACCAGACCCTCTATAAACATGAATCTTCTCAAAACCAGACCCTCTATAAACATGAATCTTCTACAAACCAGACCCTCTATAAACATGAATATTCTCAAAACCAGACCCTCTATAAACATGAATCTTCTCAAAACCAGACCCTCTATAAACATGAATCTTCTCAAAACCAGACCCTCTATAAACATGAATCTTCTCAAAACCAGACCCTCTATAAACATGAATCTTCTCAAAACCAGACCCTCTATAAACAAATATTCTCAAAATCAGACCCTCTATAAACAAACCCTCTATAAACATGAATATTCTCAAAACCAGACCCTCTATAAACAAATATTCTCAAAATCAGACCCTCTATAAACACGAATATTCTCAAAACCAGACCCTCTATAAACATGAATCTTCTACAAACCAGACCCTCTATAAACATGAATATTCTCAAAACCAGACCCTCTATAAACAAATATTCTCAAAATCAGACCCTCTATAAACACGAATATTCTCAAAACCAGACCCTCTATAAACAAATATTCTCAAAATCAGACCCTCTATAAACACGAATATTCTCAAAACCAGACCCTCTATAACCATGAATCTTCTTAAAACCAGACCCTCTATAAACATGAATCTCCTCAAAACCAGACTTTCTATAAACATGAATATTCTCAAAACCAGACCCTCTATATCCAGGAATATTCTCAAAACCAGACCCTCTATAAACACAAATATTCTCAAAACCAGACCCTCTATAAACACAAATATTCTCAAAACCAGACCCTCTAGTACCATGAATCTTCTCAAAACCAGACCCTCGATAAACATGAATCTCCTCAAAACCAGACCCTCTATAACCATGAATCTCCTCAAAACCAGACCCTCTATAAACATGAATCTTCTACAAACCAGACTCTCTATAAACATGAATCTTCTCAAAACCAGATCCTCTATAAACAGGAATCTTCTCAAAACCAGACTGTTACTTAAATCTCTTTTTAAATATCAGTCTTTGTTTTAAATATCAGTACAAAATAGAGCCTCTCTAAATTGGATAATCCTTAAAACTGGACTTTTTACTTGGTATCTGGTTTCACTGTATTTAAGTAGAAAAAACCCACCCATATTTTGATTGAGGAAAAAACCATGATGACATGGATTTTCACGATTACAGTTATACGTATATTTTAAATATCACATTATTATTTTTAAAATGTCATTTTTAAAGTCAAAGATTTTTATGAGTACAGTATGGTGATTTGTTTTAGGTGAGCATTATTCAGGGTAATTGTATTGTAGTGTAAATAATGAATTAACGTTCCTGTTTTGTAACTGTTTAGATCAGTGACATCCATCGCAGTGGCTGTTCGTCTCTGGCGGTGTCAGATAACGGGAAGTACCTCGCTACGACCGGGGACAAGGTCATCAAGATCTGGCAGTACGGCATGAACCTTGACATCAACTTCCAGGCAAGTGGAGCTTTTCTCTTATAATTTACTGTTATAAATCTCTTCAATGGATCAGGGCACATCAGGTGTTTTATGATTGGGTGGGAGTGAGAAAATATTTTACCTGATGAAGTTTGATTGAACTTTGTGATTTCAGTTAGTAATTTGTAAAAGATGTGAGGTGGGCTTGGTTGTGTGTAGTCTGTTTGCCTAACCCTCATTTTTGGCTGAACCAGAGCCAGAGTTCCATACACTTTCCCTGTCAATGAAGCATTCCCATTGAAAGATATGTGATGAAATCGTATGCTGTCAAGTATAACTTATCACATAGTGGAATGCGTTCCCTATTTTTCAAGGACCCACTGCAGATCGATAGGCACAAAATTATGAATGTTTCTATCAAAATTACAAATTTTACAATTCTATCATTAATTGAAATAAGTTAATTGTTGTAAGTGTTACTTTACTAATGTCCCAAACAACTAAATTTCAAAAAGGTTTGAGATTAGACGTTATATTATTTTACACAATAATGCTTTAAACTGGATTTTTTTTTACAGACCCCTCTCACAACCTTAATACCTACTATTCATTCATTCATTTGCGACAATGGTGTAAATGAAAACATTGTTGATCCATGTTTTTTAAAAACTTAAATATAGCATTAAATACTGTCAGTGTGTCATGCCTGCCATTGGTGAGATATGTGAAAACATTTACAACAAACAATTATTTTATGTGTGGCCAGAAAATTAATGTCATTTGATTAGAATTGGTGGTAAGCACTTTATAATCAACCTATAAAGAACTAATTGCAAACTTCACATCGACCTGTACTAAATTTAATTTTTGGTTGGTTCATGGTGAGAAACAGTCCATCTCATTTGACATGTGGTTACATTCTATTTCTGTTGGTTCATAATGAGAAACAGTCCATCTCATTTGACATGTGGTTACATTCTATTTCTGTTGGTTCATGGTGAGAAACAGTCTGTCTCATTTGACATTTGGTTACATTCTGTTTCTGTTGATTCATGGTGAGAAACAGTCCGTCTCATTTGACATGTGGTTACATTCTGTTTCTGTTGGTTCATGGTGAGAAACAGACTGTCTCATTTGACATTTAGTTACGTTCTGTTTCTGTTGGTTCATGGTGAGAAACAGTCTGTCTCATTTGACATTTAGTTATGTTCTATTTCTGTTGGTTCATGGTGAGAAACAGTCCGTCTCAATTGACATGTGGTTACATTCTATTTCTGTTGGTTCATGGTGAGAAACAGTCCGTCTCATTTGACATGTGGTTACATTCTATTTCTGTTGGTTCATGGTGAGAAACAGTCTATCTCATTTGACATGTGGTTACGTTCTGTTTCTGTTGGTTCATGGTGAGAAACAGTCCGTCTCATTTGACATGTGGTTATGTTCTGTTTCTGTTGGTTCATGGTGAGAAACAGTCCGTCTCATTTGACATGTGGTTATGTTCTGTTTCTGTTGGTTCATGGTGAGAAACAGTCCGTCTCATTTGACATGTGGTTACATTCTATTTCTGTTGGTTCATGGTGAGAAACAGTCCGTCTCATTTGACATGTGGTTATGTTCTGTCTCTGTTGGTTCATGGTGAGCAACAGTCCGTCTCATTTGACATGTGGTTACGTTCTGTCTCTGTTGGTTCATGGTGAGAAACAGTCCGTCTCATTTGACATTTGGATACGTTCTGCTTCTGTTGGTTCATGGTGAGAAACAGTCCGTCTCATTTGACATGTGGTTACGTTCTGTTTCTCTGTGCTCTACATGACCTGAGAGGAAATTAATCAATTTCAAGTATTTCCACTTGTATTATTTTGAAAGCATATCACCATTTCAACCAACACTGGTCCATTTTACTTTGGTGTATTGATCTCTTAAATACTAGCCTTAATTTTTAGCATATAAATGTATGTGGTATCAATATGGTAATTTATTATATAACATTTAGTGAAATATCTTAAAATATCAGTAAAATAAAAGTGTTATCATTCACTCAGTGACGATAACACATTTTAGAGTGAAAATTTCACTATTTCATTCTAAAATGTGTTATCATCACTGTAGATAGTGTTATCTTCATTGTAAGAAAGCCAGAACTATTTTGTTGCTGGCATTTTAAAAATAAAGGTAAATTGCCAAAAGTTATATAATAAATAGAACATTTTATGTTTTTTGTCATGAAGTTTGCAATCATATCACACTCGTTGCCCAATGCGACTCGTGAGATATGATTGCAAACACGAGATGAGATATAAATTATATTTACAAAAAACATGAAATATCCTCTATATTTTTAATGGCTCCCCATAATCTAACTTAGGGTATCAGTTAATCATTCCCCTCCATTTTGTTCTCATCGAGGTCTGGTTGTGTAGTGATAGTATTTTTTCAATACTTGTTTCAGGTGTTTATTGGTCACTCGGAGAAGATCAGTAAGATCCTGTTTACTCCCGACGGTCTCGGCCTCCTGACGGCAGGGGAGGCAATCTATGTCTGGGACTTCCTGGCAGCGCGACCTCCTACTCCAACAGAGTTGGTACCCATTATTTGGTTATATCACGTACTTCACTGTCATATACTTTAAATATGACGACAACTTTCTTCAGTCATGACTTAAATTGTTTAAATTATTGTTTTTTAAAATGTTGTTAGAAACAGATTTATTACAATTTTGTTTAGCCTTACCAGTGTTCCATAACTGCATATATCAAATGTCTTGAAGAATTCTTTCAGTAGCCATACAAATTTAGATGACAATTTAGTGCAAATAATAATTAATAATTTTTGCAAATCTATTTTGCAGTAGTATTCTGAGAAGATAAGTTAAATGGTCATCATGTTGGTGTCATGACTTTGTTTTCTTTTCAGAGGACGACATCTGGATCACAGCAACAATGAATCCAGACAGATCGGTATGTGGTTATCTATCATTTGATTTTTCTCTTATTGTAATTTTTTTTTTTAATTTAACTAAAATAGGGGGGAAATACCACTTGTTTGAGGTGAGACTTAAGTATTCATAAAAGAGAAAACAATCCACGTTTTCTACAATGTTTATCATGTATTTGTTTTTAAATTATTCACATGGAATAGTAAAGGATATTCATGGGTTTGTTTATTTGTTTAAAAGTTAAAGTTTTAGTTAAAATACTTAAGTGATTAACTCGATGTTAAGTTTTTACATTACGGTTTATGTCTCAAAAACTTAATTTCATTGGATGACCAATATTGAATAAATTTATGTTACTGGAGACATTTATTTAGAATTATTCTTTATTGCGAGAAAAAGGTAATAGTGTAACGGCTGCTTATTTAATGAAGAAGTGGTATTTGTATTAGGTCAGACTGTTGGGATGTTTTTGATAGAATCATTTAAATTAGGGATGTGGTATGGGGATTACAGTAAACTAAATTATAAACTAATTTAAAATGGCCAAAACATTTGATTAACGTTTGGTGCATGTGGTATTTCAAAAACGTTTTGTTTATCACTTATTAGAATTTATAAATAACTTTGTTTTTCATACTATCAAAAGTCTGTTGTTTTGTTTTCAGACTACAGTTCGCAGCATCTGAACCTCAGTACCAGTTACACCGATCTTCCCAGGCGGTCTCCACCCAAACCGACTCGCCAGGCTCCGGACGGGTTTATAGACGATCTCAGTTCTATACACAAATTTTCTACAGGTTAGCACACATTCTAAATATACAGCATTTTACCATAGTTTGTAGGTTACAGCAGATTAATCGAGAATCAAAATAACACACTTTTTTATATATATCATGTGGAGAGGCATTTGTAAGATAAATGGTATATAACGTCAACTTATATAGTATTCTTTATGTAACATGGACGTGTGTGAACATTTTAACTAGCACATGTGTGTGTGTAAACATTGTAACTAGTACATGTGTGTGAACACTGTACATGTGCGTGAACATTGTAACTTGTACATGTGTGTGTGAACATATCTGGTACATGTGTGTGAACATTGTAACTGGTACATGTGTGTAAACATTGTAACTGGTACATGTGTGTGTGAACATTGTAACTGGTACATGTGTGTGTGAACATTGTAACTGGTACATGTGTGTGAACATTGTAACTGGTACATGTGTGTGTGAACATTGTATCTGTTACATGTATGTAAACATTGTAACTGGTACATGTGTGTGTGTGTGTGTGTGTGTGTGTGTGTGAACATTGTAACTGTTACATGTATGTAAACATTGTAACTGGTACATGTGTATGTGTGAACATTGTAACTAATACGTGTGTGTGTGTGTGTGAACATTGTAACTGGTACATGTGTGTAAACATTGTAACTGGTGTGTGTGTGTGAACATTGTAACTGGTACATGTGTGTGAACATTGTAATTGGTACATGTATGTCTGAACACTGTATCTGGTACATGTGTGTGTGAACACTGTAACTGGTACATGTGTGTGTGAACATTATAACTGGTACATGTGTGTGTAAACATTGTAACTGGTACATGTGTGTGTGAACACTAACTGGCACATGTGTGTAAACATTGTAACTGGTAAATGTGTGTGTAAACATTGTAACTGGTACATGTGTGTGTAAACATTGTAACATGTGTATTGGTAGATGCTGATGTGGAGTCCGACAGAGAAGAGGTTTTGGTTGGTCCGGAACTCGGAGATTACAAAGACTCAGATGATGAATCTCCAGAAGTATGTTATTTAACTTGGTATTATATATCAGTGGTAGAAATGGACTCTGTTACTCCTCACCACCCTATTACACCACACCACACCACACCACACAACACTACTACACCACACCAAAACATACAATACCACAACACCCCATATCATACCACATCAACCCACACCACATTATACCACATCATATCACACCATACCACATCATACCATACCACATCACACCATACCATACTACACAACACAACACCATACCACACCATACTACACAACACTATACCACATCACACGATACCACATCACACCATACCACATCACACCATTCTACACAACACCATACCAAAATACACCACACCATACTACACAACACTATACCACATCACACCATACCACATCACACCATTCTACACAACACCATACCAAAATACACCACACCATACTACACAACACTATACCACATCACACCATACCACATCACACCATTCTACACAACACCATACCAAAATACACCACACCATACTACACAACACTATACCACATCACACCATACCACATCACACCATTCTACACAACACCATACCAAAATACACCACACCATACTACACAACACTATACCACATCACACCATACCACATCACACCATTCTACACAACACCATACCAAAATACACCACACCATACTACACAACACTATACCACATCACACCATACCACATCACACCATTCTACACAACACTATACCACATCACACCATACCACATCACACCATTCTACACAACACCATACCAAAATACACCACACCATACTACACAACACTATACCACATCACACCATACCACATCACACCATTCTACACAACACCATACCAAAATACACCACACTATACCACATCACACCATTCTACACAACACCATACCAAAATACACCACACCATACTACACAACACTATACCACATCACTCCATACCACACCACACTATACCACATCACACCATACCACATCACACCATTCTACACAACACCATACCAAAGTACACCACACCATACTACACAACACTATACCACATCACACCATACCACATCACACCACACACCACACATATACACACACTCACACCATCACACCATACCACATCACACCATTCTACACAACACTATACCACATCACACCATACCACATCACACCATTCTACACAACACCATACCAAAATACACCACACCATACTACACAACACTATACCACATCACACCATACCACATCACACCACCACTATACCACATCACACCATACCACATCACACCATTCTACACAACACTACCACATCACACCATACCACATAACACCATACCATACCAAAATACACCACACCATACTACACAACACTATACCACATCACACCATACCACACCACACTATACCACATCACACCATACCACATCACACCATTCTACACAACACCATACCAAAATACACCACACCATACACATTACCTTTATGTCATTGTTATTAATGATAGAAATATCCACTCTTCAAAAGATGGTAAAGTTGCACTAAACAACAAAACACAATACAACATATCACAACACAATAGAATGCAACACAGCACGCTACACCATATTGGACTTAAACATTTATATTGACAACTTTCACCAAAGGTTATTAATATTTTTAGCAAAATGTATTATTCTTTTTTAGCTTTATAAGTAGGCTAGTGCAAAGCTGTGAATACTTGTAGTCTTAGTTCCTCTTGGTAGATGGGGTTTTGATTTGTCCTGTCCTGCCTTGACAAAATGTCTTTTAAAAGCCCTTTGTTTCTTGTTTCTGACTGCACCACATAGCATATATAGTGATAGTGTTTTCTACTCTCACAAACCGGCGTCGTGGTTAGGCCATCGGTCTACAGGCTGGTAGGTACTGGGTTCGGATCCCAGTCGAGGCATGGGATTTTTAATCCAGATACCGACTCCAAACCCCGAGTGAGTGCTCCGCAAGGCTCAATGGGTAGGTGTAAACCACTTGCACCAACCAGTGATCCATAACTGGTTGAACAAAGGCCATGGTTTGTGCTATCCTGTCTGTGGGAAGCGCAAATAAAAGATCCCTTGCCGCTAATCGGAAAGAGTAGCCCATGTAGTGGCGACAGCGGGTTTCCTCTCAAAATTTGTGTGGTCCTTGACCATATGTCTGACGCCATATAACCGTAAATAAAATGTGTTGAGTGTGTCGTTAAATAAAACATTTCTTTCTTTTCTTTCTTTCTACTCTCACAACCTAATATCCACTGATTAAAACTGTGCAGGAGTGTCATTAAACATTCATTTCTTCTTCTTTGTTCAGGTGGGAACGATGGGTCAGGAGATTCTTGGTAAAAGTCCAAACGTCAGAGAACACCGTCGACAGCAAGTTCCCGTGTTGACTCCAGTGAAACCCGGCCCACTGTCGCCATCCCATGTGGTGAAGAAACCCGCCGCCGAGGATCGGTCTCCACCCTGTGTTCACAAACACTTCACACGAAGAAAGAAAATACATACCATTGCTCAGGTTAAATGTTACTAACATCTGTACCATTGCTCAGGTAGATTTCAGGGCTCGCGCTGTCGGTAACCAAATTTGTCATTGGCTAATTTTTACAAAAGAATGGCTATTCAAATTTGTAAGTGGCTAAAATTTTGGCTAAGCCATTTTCTATCTTCTGATTTGAACAAACAATCACATAATCTATCCGACACCAGAAATATAATAATAATACCAAGTATTCAATTAGCGTAATTAATAGCTATCTCGCGACTGGTAAAGAGAAGCAGTGTCATCTAGAATACAGCATAATAATTTTCTTTTCAACATTACCTGTCCTCAAACAAGTGCACTCCCCCCCACTCGGCTAGTAATTTGGTCTGAACATCCCAAAATCCAATGTGATGGCCTAAATTCTTCTACTGCATGCTCCCTCTAGTTCTGGTCACGTGACTCTAACTTTCTTTTTTCCTTCACTGTTTGTTTCGGCCGTCTTTTTATTTGGCTCTGATTTATTCGGAGTCATTTATCGGTTTTTCTTATCTTTTATATTATTTTGTATTATTTTAATAATCACGGTTATTTATTTTAATGGCAACATGTATGAAAGCATAGTCTGGAAGATCTGTAGCTTGTTATTTTAACTTTGTAAAGTCTTTGAACCAAAGTAATACCAAAGTTTCAATACACCTGCTAGTTCAGGGCCGAAAGACAAATAGGCTAGGGCCGAGTTCAGCCAGACCGAGAAAAACAAAAACGTCCACTAGACTGCTTTATGCGCTTCACGTTAAACCCAATGTCCACGTCGGGAACCAATCACATAGTTTCGTGAATGTTAGGAAAACATTCGTTGGCTTCTCTCAGTGTGCATATAGGTCATGCTTGACAGTCAGCCGAAACTGTTGCATGTGTCAAGAGACATCGTTGCAGACATTAAACAATACGATTACATGCAAGTAAATCTTGATGTAAATTTTTAAAAACAAACCCAAATAGTTGTTCGCATTAATGAATACTTAATTGCTATCGCGGAAAATGAATATGCAGTATTTATACAAATTCTGGTTAAACATACACTGAATACAATTAATTTACAATAATCATGACATTTGTTAGATAAAATATTTATAAATTTGTAGACTGAGGTGACATCTCAAAAGTTAACTGTATTTTAAAAAGACCGTAAATTTCAATTCATTATCTTTTTAATCAAAAACTTTTGACGTAAATGGAATAGTTGTAATAACGTGAAGTCAGCATTCTTAGGCTACATATTTTACAAGCTGAAATCGACAACAAACAGTTCAAAGCAACATAAAGATTGCTATTTTAAAGAAATAATGAGCTCTGTTTAAAAAAAGAAAAAAGAAGAGTATTGGCTCTTAAATTTTTATTAATGTCACAGGCCTTAGAAGTTGGGAGGGGGTGTTTGCAGGGGGCACTGGCTTCCAATTCCGCATATCTCCACACACCCCACACCCCTCTGAAAAATCAATGTAATATATTAACTGCCCCATCACCCATTGCTGTCTTTGATTTTGATCAGGGAATACAGTTTTGTTATTCAGATTTATTCCAGTTTGTACATAATTAGCTGAAAAGATGCATTTTCATATTCATATATAAATGCTCCATACAGTACTGCGTAAAACAATTTTGGCTAAAACATTTTCAATATGGCTAGTAAAAATCCCATTTGGCTAATTTTTTGGCTAAAGGTATTTTTGAACCAGGGTGAACCCTGAGATTTTCATCTTAACTTTAAAAAGAACTGAAATTTATACCATTGCTTGATTATTTCAGTTGACTTTGGACAGAAATTCATACCATTGCTGAGGAAGATTATTTCAGCTTTAACATTAAATAAAACTAAAATCCATTCATTTATTTAGTCAAAATTCCGTCCCATCTTGTCTTACTTGGATAGATTTTCATTTAACATTAGACAGAATTGAAATGCACACTACTGCTTGGTAGACTATTTCAGTTTCACATGTACAGCACTAAAATCCATACTATTATTTGGGTAGATGATTTCAGTTCTTCAACTTCAAAAAGTACTAAAATCCATACTATTATTTGGGTAGATGATTTCAGTTCTTCAACTTCAAACAGCACTAAAATGCATACTGTTATTTGGGTAGATGATTTCAGTTCTTCAGCTTCAAACAGCACTAAAATCCATACTATTGTTTAGTTAGATTGTTTGGTATTTTAGTTTAACATCATACAAGACAGATATAAATGCCATACGGTTGCTTGCAGGGCTCATGCTAGAAAGAATTTTGAGTATTTCCTTGAAAATGTTTCAAAAGTGTCAGTGGACAGATTGAGCCTTGGCTTGGATACATTATTTTAATTTGACTTTAATACAGAACTAAAATGCATATTGCTTATTATTATATATTTGATATGTTTGTATTATTTACAGCGGAGATATATCGCCCCACCAAACCAGGCGGGTTTGAAACTGAAGTCAGTGATCGGCTACAATGGGAATGGGAGGAACAACATGGTATGGCAACCTGATTATGGTACGTATTTCATAAGTTTGACTGTTTTAAATGTGCGTTGCAAATTCATGGCTTAGCTTGTCACTTAACCAATGATATATTTTTATGAAGATTGGAAGGAAATGTTTTATTTAACGACGCATTCAACACATTTTATTTATGGTTATGAAGACTGAGTATAAACTATTTGCGTAATGAAAAGCTGCGTCAATGACTAATCTTCCAGAAATTTTCCAAAACATATTCTTTCATTACTTTCATTGTGAACCATTTGACTGTTATTAGAACTGTGTAAATGGCTTTAATACTCACAACTACTGGAGGTTGATTTGTTTGAATTATGTAACCAAATTTAACTCTTAAAATTTAGGGTTTTGTGTTCTGTTAAAAGTACCTGTAATTTTAAACAAATACTAAATTGGTTTGAATATTCTGATTAAAATGGGGGGTTTTGTTGTTAGATTCTTGTTAGTCAGATGCCAAAACTATAACTGACAGTGGTGTTTTCTTTTACGGCAGATAATACTGGCCATCATCAGGAAAACCAAAGTATAGTCTGTCCTATCCTCCTACAATCGGCTCAGAAATAAATAACTTGTATTCATTTCCATAGCATGAAAAAATGAGTTCCTCGTGGGACGGATTATAAGAGTAATCGTAATGATAATCTACAGCACAAATAATGGTACCAGCACAAATATATGACAGTACACAAATAATGGTACACCTAGCAGTCTGACAATAACAGATATGACAGTTTCATTCATTAATGGTACACCTACAGTCTGAAATAACAGAATGACAGTTTCATTAAACATACACAAATTGTATTCTGACAATAACAGATATGACAGTCAAATAATGGTACACCTAGCAGTCTGACAATAACAGATATGACAGTTTCATTAAACATACACGAAATAAATACTTTTGTATTTTCAGGTCTGTTTGTGTACACCAGTGGCTGTATAGTCATTATTGAAGATCTGAATAACGGACAACAAAAACACCTTCAAGGTCGGTGTTTGTAAAAAGAAAAGAAGAAGTCATTTTTATGTTATTATTACTAACTGTACATTTGATATAGTTGAGGGTTTTTTTCACTGTATAGTGGATAGCTGTCATAAGATATCATTGTTATTATTTGTATAGTTAACTATGAAATGTACAACAATCGTAATTATTTGTTGTTGTATAATAAGTATTAATGTTGTAAATTGCCCTACAGTTGTAGTTTATTTTATTAGTCCAACCAGAGGGGACTTCAGATTTCATCTCCATCCGTCTATCGCATATACAGTTTTCCGGATATTTTTTGTATAGCTTTATTATGCATTGTTACAGATCAAGTTTGATTTTCATGGTGATTTAGTAGTAGTACACATTTTTGATAAAGATACAGCCCTTTAACTTGGGAAATATGAAAATTTGTTTTCCGGAGTTTTTTTTAATGCCTCAAGATATTGAGGTGCAATTTTGTGTATATCTTTATCAGGTACTGTTACAGATCAAGTTTGACTTTCATGGCGATTTTCCCATTTTTGATTCAGTTATGGTCCTTGAACTTAGGAGATATGAAAACAAAATTCCCTGACTCTTTTTTTTTTTCATTGCCTCAAGAAACTGGGCTGAAATTTTGTGTATAGCTTTACTGTATAGCCCAATTTTCACAGAGTTATGGCCCTTGAACTTAGGAGATACAAAACTTTGTTAGGCTCAGTGGACGACATGTAATACTTTAGCAGTACTCTCAGAATGCTTGTTTAAACCACTCGAATGATATTTTTTCTCTTTTTTTTTATGAATTCTATTCATAAGTTGTATTATAATTTTGATTTTCATCATTGTTTTTACCATATTGTGTATTTTTAACGTATTTAAAGAGATTTCCTGATGCTTAGTGAGCTTAATGGAGCCTTTTAAATGATTATTATTACACATTAATTACATTTCATGGAATATTGTTGTCTGTACATCTTACCTAGGGTCTCCACGAGTACTCGGGCACGGGCTAAGTCTAGCAGGACTCGAGAGTACCCGTGCAAGGAAGAGAACTTATATTTAATTATATTTTTTAATATAATTTTATCATTATGCTTGCTGCCGATTACATAATAGGGCTATGAGACATGAAGGGAAACAAAAGTGGAATGTGTGGAATACAGTATTATCAATGGCATGATTTGGCATCCATGTTCACAGGTGGAATTAAGATGCATTATGCTATTTTACTTTGTTCCTTAGTCTCATTATCATCTAGTGTCGAATACTTGGGTCCGGGTCGAGTATGACCCTTGAGTACTCGAGTCCAAAAATTGAGGCCCTAATCCTACTGGTATATGTTTTTGGCTTTGATCTACCACAGATATTTTGACAGTCAAAGACACAGGATACTCAGACACTAATATGTTATACAACATAATGTAATTTTAGTTGTTAAAAAACCCCATTTCAACCAGAAACGTTAAACAGCTATAAATTCAGAAAATGTCTCTTTTAAACTGACAGCTGTCCCTTTAATTATAAAGATATATTTATATTGTTTGTATTACACCACCAGGCCACACAGAGGAGATATCCTGTCTGACATTACAGAATGACTGTCAGATGCTGGCCTCGTCCAGCGGATCGTTTGGCTTGTCGGAAAGTCAGATTTGTATCTGGGACCTGAAGCTGTTCATCTGTAAAAAGGTGATCAGTCACCATGAACATGACATCGTGTGTTTGGCTTACTCCCGCGACGACCGCTTCCTCATCTCTGTTGGTAGGTACAAACAAAATCAGTGTGTTCACTTCAACGATCTTGAGTGTTTTGTTTTTAAATGCCAGCATTAGACAAAAATCACTACTAATTAAATAAGTGAAAAATAAAGCTTATAAAAGACAAAGTATTAACAAATATGTGAACAGATAATCAGAATAAAGGTGAATAAATCAATTCCACATAAAAGATAGTATATTATGTTGGTAGCTGCAAATAAAATTAGTGTGTTCAATTTATGTATCTTATTCATTACAAGACTCAAAATTGTATGTCGTTCAGGGCTTCTAGATTATGGTGGCCCCACTCCCATGGCTAGTGATATTTAGTGTTGGGCTCAATGTTCTCGCTGCTCCATTTAAGCGGGGCGCCCCACCCCGCTATTCCATTTTACCGCCCTCCTTTCACGTTCCCCGCCCTCCTTTATTTTTGAGCGCCCTCCTTTATTTTTGAGTGCCCCTCTTTATTTTCCAGCACCTATCTCTGCTATTTCCAAATGCACTTTTTTTTTCACACAAAAAACAACGATCAGTCTGCACACTGTGACACTGGACATCAAAGGAAACAAGCCGCGTTGTGTACGAAAAAGCAATTGACAAAACATTTACGACAGTTACCGTAACGTAATTTAACAGTATTTTTAACAGCCTCTATTTTGTCTCATATCTGTATCCATTTGTATGTTTGACAGACACAATAAAAGTTATATTTTATGTTACAAGCAATCAAAACATTTAATTTTTTACGGATTCGGCAATCTCCGATTGGAAAAAAACCCTCTTATTTGGCGCCAAATTTGTCACGTGATCAGAACGGTCATTCTGTCTTTTGTTTCCACTAACTATCGTTTGATATTTTGTCCTCATTTGCAGATATAATTGCTTGAAACTGATGATTTTTACTTTCTGTTATTCTGTTTATTCAGTAGTTCTTTATAAAATATTGTAAACTTTTAATTTTGAGGGGATATTAACGCTTATAAAAACAACGGAAGTGGTAGTGTTTATCATTAAAGTCATTTATCTTGAGTGCCAAATAATATATACACTGTCTTTACAAAAACGAAACTTTTTATCAGCTGGCGATATTTTATCACAGCGATCGGTTCATTCGATGAAGATGGAAATAACAAAAATGTATCTGACATTAGATCACTTTACAAACATATTTATTGTTTTTCGTATATCTTGAAATCTTTATTAAAAATAATAATATTAAAACTGTGATCGGTCCAGCAAAACCGGAACTGCCCGTGAATGTCAGACCGATATCATCTTCGGTTCAATTAAAAGACGAGTCTTTTTATAAACCCCTTTGCACTTTTTTGTAGGCAAAATAAGGAGTATGTCTTTTCTCAAAGTCTACCAACACAAAACAATATGGTAATCAAACTACTCCTCTCCACCCACCCACCCCCCCCTTTTTTTTTTTTTTTTTTTTGCTTTTCGTTTATTGGTGTGGGTTTTTTTTTTTGAAGGGTGTGGTGCCGTACGACCGCCCTCCTTTAATTTTCACCCAGCGAGAACACTGGGGCTAGTAAATAACTACTATTGCCATGCCCAACGGCTAGTGAAAAAAAGTGGTCAAATGTTGCAGTTCAGTCTATTTTGTAAATATGAATATCCTGACCCACTCCAACACCCAATGTTAGTGTTTCTAAGCTCTGTCTCCCTCTTTAGGCAACATATCTGATTATTACTATTATTTAGTAAGCTTGTATTAACTTAAAGTAAAGTAGGATCAGTGAATTTTTAATCCTGGCTAGTAAATTTTCTAAATCACTGATCCCATGGCTAGTGGATTTTTTTTTAATTCTAGAAGCTCTGAGTTTGAGTTTGGGTTACACAAAAACAAATTCAGGTAACCCACTTCGTTTTTAGGTAACCCATCATGAATATGTAAATGATGTTATAAAATTCAATGAGGTTGGGGGGGGGGGGGGGGGGGGGGGGAAATGGGTTATGCAAACTATACTAACGCAAGCCTGTATTACCAATTTTACATGTGTTATTCACATAACAGAATAATTGATGACATCTAGACAAGAAATCACATAAGTAGAATTCTGGTTACATCAGTTCTTCAATTTTTAAGTCTACATGTGAAATAACTGCCATGTCTATGCTCCTATAGGTGAAAGTAATGTATTGCTTTACAACTGTAGCTTTTAACAACAGCAAAAAGGTACGTTTTTCAACTAGTGTCAGTGAAGTCAACATTTTCCTGTCTTGTCAGGTGATTACCAAGAATGTTCTCTGGTTGTGTGGAGCACGACGAACTACGACACACTCTCCATAACGAAGACTGCCCATCCCATACACGACCTCAAGTGGGATCCATTCACCATGAACGAGTTCGCGTCGGTCGGCGCCAACGGCAACCTGCTGTTCTGGCTGCTGGATGAGACATCGTCGGACGTCTGTCTCAACGTCCACGAGGCTGACGTGCCAGAGGAACTCTTACAGATGCACCATATGGTTAGTCAGCATTTCAACTTAACCCTTTCAGACTATGGAACGGGAAATCCCGTTGTGTGTTTTCAGTTTGTATTTACCACCAAATTTGTCACAGGCTGACATGCGCAATAGAGGCAGTGTTAACAACAACATCCTGTAGAAGTGTTACTTGGTTTGCCGTGAGAATATGCTCATTTGTTCGGAACTTTTCAGCCTTTTTGGTATAAGTGTTCTGTTAACTACAATGGCGACATCCATTTTCTATAATACGACCTTCACGGAAAATTACCGTGATAGTGATGTTTTATCGTAATGTAACAGTGATAATTCCGATGGAATTCCACTGGCTGAAATATTATCACGAATTCAAGATGACATACCACTTTCAAGATTTGCACGTGGTCGGAAACATTTTCTAAATGGGTTTATTCATTTACACATTTTCGTAGAAATTTGGTATGTTTTTATAACCAGTGATTTTGTTTAATATACCTCTATATATGTATAATAATGAGCTCCTTCTCATAGAAAATTGACTAACGTTTACAAATATGCTTGAACCAGTCTTCTCCTATGAATAATAAATAAGTAGTCTTATTCAACTTACCGTACTAGCACAACAACAATGCTATACGACCCTGAGTTATAACCTCCACTGCAGAATTATCTCCCCTTGCCGGATGTATAACCTATACCCGTGCATGGGTAGACCATATATCCTCGTTTTTGATTCTGCAGTCCTCCACTGCAGTCGTGTTCGAGTTCTGTAGTAAAACTTTTGTCAAATTATTAATTTGTAATTTTGTTTTACTCTGTCATACGAGGTCTTTTGGGTGATTTACACAGGGGGTTAATGTCTGACACGGCTTCCTCGGGCTCCAACCAGTTGGTTGTGTGTGCCGAGGGGGGTTGTCTTAAACGACTGCCCGAGTTTGATCAGCATTTGTTATGTCGTTCTTGTTGTTTTGAACGCCAGTGTCATATCTGTGTAAATTGGTCCCCCTCCACGTGGGGGAAGGCTAGGAAGCTGTCAAAAGACACCGAGTGTAAGAGGATGATTAGACTTGAACGGGACGGGCGGAGCACAGTTGCAACCTCTGGGGTCGTCCTCCATACCGATTTGCTGTCAGTCGGCAAGTCGGTGTCCAGTTCAAAGAGCTCGCGGAAAAGTGGTAGGCGCAAGGGCGCCTTCTCATTTGTTCGCCATCTTCATGGTGATACCAGTAAACCCGAAGCGCCGCTTGGCGTGGAGGGGGCGCTGTTGCTCCCTGCTTCAGCCGAAGGTTTCTTCCAGGTCGGGCTCCGTTCCACCTGGGGATTTGCTTTTGCCTCTGTCGGTGGAGGCGGCACCTGTTACAGTTGTAACGGGAGCGTCAGTCGGAGGGAGTGCAGTCGTGGCAGGAACGACTGTGTCTCTCAGTTCCGACTCCCATCTTGCTGGGTTATCGTGCAGGGTTGGTCGTGGCGTCCGAGGGCGCCGTTTCGGCCAACGCGTCTTTCGGCACTACTTTGGTGATAGAGCCACTTGGCGAAATCGCGAAGTCTCACAATGTTGTCTCAGTCACGGAGCCGGGTGGCATTGTTTCGGGTGCGACACCAGTGGGCGTCCCTTCTGTTGTTGGCGCGCCTGTACAGCATCATCAACTTTTAGATTGTTCGCATGTGGCTACGTCAACTGTTGGCTAATCCACAAGTGGTACGTTGGGTTCAGAATTCGGTGCAGGATTCGTACGTGTACGAATTTCCTGACAGTCCGGTTCAACTGACACCACCAGTCCCATTGTCTGCTTCGGCAGGGATCAGGGAAACTGCAGCTTTCTTGGGTGCGCCTGTGTCTACACTGATGGTCAATCCGGACCTGTCAGATCGGGGTAGAGGTTCCAGGCGTTATCCCTCGACTGCGTGGGCGGAACCTTTTGTTCAGGGTCCGATGGTTTCGGGGCGGACTCGGGGCCAGAAGAAGAATGGCGAATGGCGACCAATTCTAAACCTGAAGCCGCTGAATTCTTACGTCGTTATTCCATCTATGAAGATGGAGACGGTTCAGTCTGTTCGCACTTTGCTTCAGGTGGGGGAATGGGCGGCGTCCATCGATTTGAAGGACGCTTACCTGCATGTTCCAATCCATCGGGATTTTTGGAAGTACTTGCAGTTCCTCTACGACGGCAGAGCTTACGAGTTTCAAGTTCTGCCGTTCGGATTGGCCACAAGCCCTCACATCTTTACTCGGGTAGTAAAGGCAGTGGTGGGGCGTGTACATCTGTTGGGTATACGGATGCACAATTACCTGGACGATTGGTTAATTCCTGCGGCGTCACAGACGGCATGTCTCGTGGGCGTGGAGTTCGTGATCGACATGATTCTCCGATTGGGGTTTATGCGGGCTTTGAAATTCTATTTGGAACGTACTAGAAATCTCCGGCAAAACACTAAGAGACTGTTTATCTCTTTCACACGCCAACCGGGAGACATTACGAAGAATGCTTTGTCGAGATGGATTGCTGCAACCATCAAACTGGCATATGAGAAGGCGGGTGATCATGTTCTGCGGAATTTCTCCGTTCGACCTCAGGAGATTTGGGCGATTTCTGCTTCCCTTAATTTCCATGATTTTTTGGACATTTTCAAGGTCATGAGTGCGGGGTTTTGGAAAAGTCGACACACGTTTGACCGGTTTTATTTCCGTGATATGGCTGTTGGTCCGGACGGAACTCGGCGGATTCAATGAGTCATTGCAGGGCAGCAAGTCATTTCGGTGCGCAAGTGGGCGACCCTTATTTCATCCAGTCGCTAGCGGCAGTCTTTCTGGGAGATAGTTCTCCACCTCCTGTTTGGAGAGTGGTGGGTGGATGGTTGACTATCTGGGGCAGTTGAGTGTCTTTTACCATTACTTGGTGTGCGGGTTTCCTCACCTTGTTAACTTGGTTTACTTTTAATTGGGGTTGTAGTTCTTCATTTTCAAAGTTACTTTGACATTTTATACCTCGTATGATGTGGGTTGCTTTTCACTGTATCATTACTTGAGACGAACACTACTGGTTGAATGGGTAAGTCCTCCTTGTTTTCTTACCTCCTCCCTTTAATGTTAAATTCTCGTGCTTTAACGGTGTTATATCACCTCTGTTATAGCCCTGTTGTTGTGCTAGTACGGTAAGTTGAATAAGACTATGAGAAAATTTGTTTCTAATTTTCATTATTATTCATACTTACCTAGTACTAGTACAACAACCGTTACCTCCCACCTGCCCCGAGGGAGGTCTTTTTTGATTCAGTCATTCCAGACTTTGAATCGATAACGAGGATATACGGTCTACCCATGCATGGGTGTAGGTTATACATCCGGCAAGGGGAGATAATTATGCAGTGGAGGTTATAACTCAGGGTCGTATAGCATTGTTGTTGTGCTAGTACTAGGTAAGTATGAATAATGAAAATTAGAAACAAATTTTCTAATTATCATCAAAAAACCATCTGTAAATGTATCCTTTGTTTAACTGTACAATATATCAATTCCTGGGGTACTTTGAAGACAATGGGTTAACGAGTCTGAAAGGGTTAATGTCAGTTTAATGGCTGGTTGTTTGTCCTTTGAGGTCTCTCTCAAATGAATTGGTCATTAATTCTGTAACAAATGTGGTGATATATTTGTAAAACATCCAATCTGTCATGTTCTTTAATTTTAAACTTAACCAAGATTGAAAATATTTCAATGAATATTCAAGCCAGTATCTTTGGCACAGTTAAATCATGACCAGTGTACTGGTGTCATCTGTCCTCATTGGGTAAAGGTGAGAATATGAAAAAATTATCAATTTTAAAATTTAACAATTACAATAAATGATAAAACAGTTGTTAAAATACAAATATCACAGTTATAAAGTATAAAATTAGTTCTGAACAGATGTTCTCACCTGAGGTGCTTGCATCGCAGGATCGAACCACCTCGGTGGGTTCATTCAACTGATTGGGGTTTTTTCTCGTTCCATCTAGTGCACCATAACTGGTCAGCGGCCATGGTATGTGCTTTCCTGTCTGGGGGAAAGTGTATATAAAATATCACGAGCTGCTAATTGGAAAAATGTACATCCAGTAACCAATGTGCTCTAGGTGTGTCATTAAACCAAACAAACTTCAACTGAACAGATGTTCTTTTCTTATTTTGACATCAATTCTGACATCAGTATAAAAATCCAACAGTACAAAATTCAAAATACATTGTAAAGAGCTGTGTTAAATAAAAAAATAACATAATATTTCTAAAATTTTGAAATAAAACCTGGTGTGTTTTAAAAAGTGTTTAGTTAATTCTGTGTTGATTTTGACGTGGTTTCAGGGAGCTGGTCAGGTGGACTTCACCTCTCTTGTGTTTGCCGGAGACAGTACGATGTACGCAGCCACAAACCACGGCCGCGTCTCCGCCTGGGATACCAGATGTAACACGTGTTTCATGCACTGGGAGGCAGACTCAACAGAAATAGGTGATACTCATATTCTGTTAGACTAATTTCAATTTCTATTTGGCTGCATGAAGTCTGAAAATGTTTTTCAGTACTTGTCGTCATGTCATAAAATTTGTATTTTGCATTCCATTTCTCCCTGTACACCCTTGCTAATATTTTTCAGAATTAGGCTGCATTGTGACAGCTGGTTTCATCTCATTATGATTCCAAATTTCAGGCTTCTGCCCATGGTAATCAGAGCTTTTTGGGCTGGCTGGAATTTTGAAAGTTGTGTCGACCACTGTTGCTGCTGATTAGCTGCCGATCACCACTTGCACTATTTCTGTATGTCAGCACAATAAAGTCGTGAATTCCACTTTTTTTAACAAAGATGAACTTCACCAATATGCCTCAGTATGTTATTTCCACCACTTAAAATATCTTGGCAGAACCCTAAAAAAAAAAATGTGTTTAATGACAGCACATTGATTAATTAATCATCGGCTATTGGATGTCAAACATTTACTGCACATAGTTTTCAGAGAAAACCTGCAACATTTTTTAATTAGCAGCAACAAATATTTTATATGCATTTCCTTCAGCCTTTGATATATACAGTCTTGTGGCACTGGTTGGGATGGGAAAAACACAATCAGAATATGGATCCACCGAGGTGGTTTTGTCCTTTGACCCATGCCCCGTGCTTATAAAACATTTGAGTCTCGAGACTCTTAATAGAGTGATGTTTTAACGTCATGGCAACGCCATACAATTTGTATATGTGTGATGTTATTAAAGATTGAGCCTGGACTCTAAAAGTTTTATAAGCATGGGCCCAGAACTCTGAACTAACTGTAGATTAGTATGTGCCGAGATGTCATAAAACATTCCTTTCCTTGTGACCATGCAGGTCAGTTGGTGAGCTGTGGAAACCGACTGCTGACGGGCAGTGTAGGACAGAACGTCCGCCTGTGGTCCACGGTCGGCGTGGGCGAGATGAGACTCCCCGGGGAGAACAACAGCATACGAGTGGGAGGCCTCACCATGGAGGATGAAATGACCTTGGATGGAGCCATTTGTTCCGTTTCATTCGATGACTGTCTGGAAATGGTAAATTGATTTCTATTTTAATTTATCATTTTTAATTGGTGTTTTAGAATAAAACAATTTTTTTTAATTCTTCTACTCCATTTCTTTCATTTTATCTCGATTTTGACTCTTCATGCCGGTCCTTGTCTCCAACCACAACCTTTTTTAATTTAGGAGAGTTTGTATGCAGTAAATACATTTTTTTTCAGTTACTGTTTGCTGTGGTGGAAAAAAAAACATGTATGCAGGCTTTCCTGTAATTGTAAGAGGAAGAGGTCAAAGTCAGTTGATTAGCAAATGTGGATTTTCAGAAATAAAACCGGTTTTGTTTTGTGATAAAAACAAGTCAGTCTAGGATGATGGTTTTCACACCCATCACCACAATGGGTACATTCATTTCATTTCAACTTATTTTCTTGCTTATATCCAATTAACGTTCAAGCACACTGTCCTGGGCACAGAGCTTAGCTCTCTGGGCTGTCTGTTCAGGACAGTGAGTTAATTGTTAGTGGTTAGTTGCTAGTGAGAGAGAGAAGAGGGTGTTAAAACTTGTTCTGGGAGGGAGCCAGTACCAGGCTGTGAAAACAGTACCTACCAGTGTTACATCCGATGGCTTAACCACAACACCCCCGAGGCCGGTACAGGTTTTAAAGTTGCAGTTATAGTGTTAGTCAATGCCCTCATTTTCCTCTTTAACGGGATGAACATGACTTGATATTCGACTCCATAGATGATTGTACGTTTCGTTCCATCTGATTTCTGAGACTTATAGTAAATATTTTCTCAGGGCATAGTTGGAACGAGTGCTGGTACACTGTGGTACATCAACTGGTCAGAGAGGACGAGTGTGCGTCTTGTGTCTGGACACATGAACAAGGTGAGATTTTAATTATTATTACCCATAGGGTTAAAAATATTTTGGTATATTGTAACAAAATGTGGACGTTTAGTATTTGTTAATGTTGTTTGATGACGAAGTCTCCATTACTGGCCTTCACGGTTATTTGACAGACCGCAGACTAGCGGCTCAGATAGTTTTTCAAAGAAAATATTGCAATATTCTGTGTCATTACTCTTACTATTTAAGAAATATTATAGAATTTTTATGTAATCGAATGATGTATCAGTCACTACCTGTCGAAGCTGTGAAAATAGCACAGTTTTATTTGCATGGAATCTGCCATGTTTGAACTTTACATATGAATGATTTTCAGCCTGTTGCTATTTTAATTAGTTTGTAAACGGACTATTGTTTAGATAATTTAGGATATTATTTAAATATGCTAGTGTATAGTAGTTATTAGAAAAATAGTGGTTTCCTTAAATATTAATTTATTGTATTTATTAATTCTAATTTCCGGCATTTACGACTTAGTGCTATTTTTAACTTGACATTATTTGTGTTATATAGTATGCACTCTTTATAACCTGACCTTCTTTACCATATATGGAATATTCCTATTTTTATCCGACCTTCTTGCCCAAATAAGGGGTTGGTACGGGGTATAAAAAGCGCAACGTCATGACAGTTGGGGTTCAGTCTCTCGGACCATACAGATTGTAAAGAAATAAAAACTAGAGCTCCAAAGGTAACAGAAAATAAAGAAATACTGAAATATTATCACACAGATACAGCACATACACACAGAACAGATAAAGAAAAAGTATTTAAAGATTACAGATTTTCACAGCGTTAGGTTCACGTTAAAGTTACGTCCCTCTCCTTGACATAGTGACGGATGACAAACTAAGTAACGGGGTAGGATAAAACTTAGAATTGTGTAAATAACTATTTAAATAAGTATAAATAAATGAACTATATAAAGTATTAGAAAGTTTATTAATGAAATCACAATTTAATTCTAAATACTAAATTGATGTATTTTATGTAGTTAATATATAGACTATATTTTGACTATTATACTGCTGTTGTTAATATTATTAATTATTTACAAGAAAACATTTCTTGAGTTTAACTCTACCTGACTTTGTTCTTCTTTCATTTAATTTCTTCATATTACAGGACAGTTACTGTAATAATTACTTTATATTTATCTTGCACTTTGTGCGCCTCCCATCTACCAATTTGAGAATACATTTCTCCATTTTATTAAATTATTTTCTGTTGACAACCTGTGTTGTGAATTAAGGCCACTGTAAGTAAACACATTAAAGAGATATAGTACATGATAGAAATATAGATATTAGAGTAGAGAGGTAATGTGCAGGAAAGAAATCTAGATTAGAGAAGAGAAGTAATGTACAGGAAAGAGATACAGATTAGAGAAGGGAAGTAATGTACAGGAAAGAGATACAGATTAAAGATATATAGTACAGGAAAGGGACAAATAATATACAGAATAAAGAGAGTACAGATATTGGGGAAAGAGTTTATAAGTTACAGTGGCCACCGCTCAACACGAATTACACAACACCAGGTATATCACCACAGTCGCATAACAAGAATGTGGGGTTTTTGTCACAATATATGATACATATGTGGGACGTAACATTTCAAACGTCACACAGTAACGTCATCTATTGGTGCACTACAACCTTGCAGGAATATCTACCAAACGAGCTCAGTGATATAAATTAAGATTGGTTATGAGTAATAAATGGGATATTAAACTTGCTACCATTTCATATAATGTTTATGCTAAAGCTTGTGAAAATTGAAAATTATTTCACTAAGTACATAAATATGATACGAAATGGAAGCTTGTTTAATATCCGATAATTATTCAGTATATGTTATGGTAAGTAGTAGTTTCCACCTACACAGTATACCTATTTAATTAGTAAAACTAAAACTGGAGTTACACTGTTTCTAAAAATTACAACTACCCTATCATTATTTGTTAACAGGTATCAAAATAAGTCAAGAACGGTCATTCAGATTTGCAAAATCTTGTTTTAAAAATCAGCATCATGCCAGAATCGGTATAATGAGAACAAAGGTAGGAGTGTCTGTGAAGGACTTTCAATAGTAAAGTTAATTGAATAACTTTATAAGTTTATCCTAACTTCAAGTTTGTGTACATTATTCTGATTTCTATGCCTGGTTAAACTATTTATTTAACAACATGTTAAAATAAACTACTATCTAAATTGATTTTATGAAGAATGATCTGAGATATTAAATATTGATCTTCATATAATCTGACAGGTAAATGGTCTGACCTTGACCTCTGGTGGACTGTTGTCGTCGTGTGCCGATGATGGGAGTGTTCGGGTGTGGTCAGTGCATGACAGAGAACAAACTCTACAGTTCCAAGTCGTTGATCAGGTAAACATATGTTTAATGTAGCCGTGTGGTTAATTTATTATGGATTTTGGCTAGGACTGGTTGTAGAAAATATCGCTTTGTGAATATGGCTACTTTTATTCATGTTGGACATTTCTATACCACATCCTCCCCATATAACATTTTGTCAGGACTGCCAAACAAACACACACATACACACACACACACACACACACACACACACACACACACACACACACACACACACACACCACTTTAACTATTACCCTGATATAATTTGACCATTATGTTGTTTTTTCTATTTGTATTTTTGATTTCTTTCTTTAGTGTAGTCCTTGAGTGGACATATTTAATTTATTAATAATAATGGTTCATGGTTTTGAAAATCCCCATAATATTTTTAATGTTTATTAAAAGATTGTTGAATGGCCCCTATTTTATTTAAAGCAGTTTTTAGAATTCCACTTGAAGACAAAAGCAACATTTAAGAATAATTGCTGCATCTGGCTGCATCATTACAAATTATATTTAACCCTGTTTTAAAAAAAATTGAAATCACTCCTGATTTTAAAATGAAGTAGGAGTTTCTTGTAGTTTACAAAAGAAGTTGAGCGTGACATAATGGTTTACAAAATAAATGGCTGGGGAAAAAGTCACAGCAACTTTTATGAATGAACGATTTCCAGAAAACAATACCTATAGCAATACAAATTAAATTAATTTTCCTTTCGCAATGAGTTATCGAAGGGATATCTGATTCTGATAAAACTTCACATATAGAAATAGGATCATGAAACTATGCTTGAATTTACAGCATTTCTGATGGCTTGTTATCAAAAACTTTATAATCCACGTGTTTATTTTCTTCTGTCCAGGCTTGTACGTGTATATCGTTTGCCCCGGACCAGCCTGCACCACATGAGTCAGTGGTGAGTAGCTCCGAGTCTGAAGTGATATTATCTCACAGGAGGAGAGACAGCAAACTAGTGCCGTACATCGCGGCTGGTTACAGCGACGGAACGGTGCGCATGTTCGACGTCAACAAGGCCGAGATGGTACTCAAGATGCACCCTCACGCTGTTGCCGTGACAGCGGTGTCGTTTTCATCAGATGGTACGAGTCTGTAGATAATATAGATTTCTTTATTGTCTCATTCCTCGATACATGGGATGTTCTCTGCTCTAGAGCACATTTTATTGTTACAGTGAGTCTACTCAAAGCAAAACAACAAACCTATTATTTAAATGAAACATGTTTTATGGGTGTCATTGTTAACAGTACATGTTGAACTAATAACAAAAACAATTTTATGTGAATTAATTCACTATGCGTTTTCCCATTGATTGATTTCTGTCAAAATCACACCATACACGGGTCAGTTTAATTTAACTCGTGTATTTTTATATTGATGTTGATCATCACTTCATTTATGCATTTACCGTAGTTTGACACCCAATAGGCGATGTATTTTTCATGCTGGATTGTCGTTAAACATTCATTCATTCATTAGTCTAAACTGTGATTAATACGAAAGAATAAACCAAAATATTCTTACAGCTAAGGTTTTAAAGATAACCTTTGGGGTATGTACAGTCTTTATATGTTTGTGTACACCTACAACGATATGTATCATTTCTTTATAACACGTGACCTTCAGGTCGCATGATTCTGTCGGGTGGTAGTGATGGTCTGATTGCGGTCAGCAGCCCGACCACGGGGATGACTGTCAGAGTGGTCGGTGATCACAAGGGAGCAGTCATTACTAACATTGATGTCACATTTAGACAGGTAACAAATAAATGGTGTCCTTGGTTTTAAATATTGGTACCTGATAACAATAAATAAATAAAAATAAATAATTAAATATATAAAGGGTTTTTTTAATCATTGTGTAACAAACTATATTGCTACATCTGTTTTATATTGGTACTTAGATTTAAGACGTTCATGTTTATGATTTTTGGTGAATGTTAGGTATAGATTTACCCCATTTGCAATATTTTTACTGAGTTAATTTTGGCTATTGTTAATTAACAACTTTTTGGGGATGTAGGGTTGGGAGAGAATATTTTGTTTTCTCACCAAAACCCCCCAGTAATTCTGTTTATTAAGACTTGTAATAACGATGTGTTGCATTAGTATGGTTACATAGTAAACTGACTGTTGTTGCAGGATCAAGATTTTGGAATCAGTGCTCCTTTGTTGTGGTTGGCTTGTAGTGCTGACCGCAGGGTCAGTGTGTGGTCTGCTGATTGGTCGACCGATTTCTGTGAACTTGTTGATTGGTTGACCTTTCCTGCTCCAGCATTTGCACCGGATGGCTCCATTTTAGAGAAACATGATAAGGTAGGGCTGTTGTGTCATGTTTGTTAAACCCACTAATTGCTGTCCATTTGTTTTTGTTTTTTTCCTTTTATATAACAAAATGGGGATGGAGAAAGCAAGTTAACATAACTACTAGAGTACATTGATTTATTAATCATCGGCTATTGGATGTCAAACATTTGGCAATTGTTACAGTCTTCAAAGGAAATGTGCTACATGTTTTTCATGTACTTTCCCACAGACAAGACAGTATATATCATGACCTTTGATTATACCAGTCACCGGGCACTGGTTGGGACGGGGGGAAAATCCAATCAGAGAAGATTTGATCCTACGACTCCAGGTACCTCAGGTAATTGTTATGCCAACTGATAGTTGATCTTTCCCTGGGAGAGAGGAAGAATATCTTTAAACAGCATTATTTTCCCGTTCATTTTTTAATGCCATAACTTACCATGGCAGTTCTTACAAATATGAATGTAAGCTAATAATCACTGTATTTTTCAGAGCCAGTACAGTACGCTGCCACCTAGTCTGGCTAAATTCTCAACCAGTGAGCCGGACATCATCGTCTACACTGGCTACGGCATGAATAAATGTCTTCAATTTTACAGTCTCTCCCAAAGAAAGGTATAGTAATAAAAAACAGGCTGTTAGTGCAGTTTGACAGAAAATATGAAACTCAAATATTCAAGGTGTGAACATTTCTTGCATAGCAATAACTGCTATAATCATTTGACACTGCATTATTTAATAGTTTAGGTTGTTTATTAAATCATATTTCACACAGTAAAGTATATTAAGTGTCTTCATGATATGTAATATTATAGTACACATGCAACTACAGAAGCCTCACCATTAAATGCTGTATTTAAGTAGCAGAAAAAAAAATGTGGGTCTTAAAAAGTACATGGGTAATTATGGTACTCCAATCCAGCATTTTGAAAATATTGGGCCTCATGCTTATAAAACTTTTGAGTCAAGACTAGTATCTGTCTTGTGTGTTAACATCATTAATGATTTTAGACCCTAAAGTTTTATATGCACAGGCTCTGGAGGTTTTTCCATCTCTGAAGGTAGTACTAAACCTAATAACTTCCGGCGTCAAAGTTTGAGGTGCACCAAACTTTTGATGGAGCCTTTAATACCACAAGTCCTGCGATTGGTGATAGATATGAGTCTGTTTGTTGTAAAAAAAAGAAAAGAAATTAGTTTCATCTGTGCAAAAAATGTATGCAATTTTATTTCATTTAGTACCACTGTGTCAAGTAACCTTGTACTTGAAACAAGTCTGGGGTACCTGTAAAAAAAAAGTACTCAGATTTTGTGCGGAACTAGGGTAGTTGTAGACATGAAATGAGCAGCTTAACCCCCATTTTTGTCTGATTTACTATAAGGATGAGGGGTGGTAGTATTTATATCCATGGTGTATATGTCGATTGATACGCAGATAGGAGTTTTAGCCACATATGTTACTATTGTCATCTATAGGATTTGATTTGGTGGTATACACCCTGAAGTAGTGTTTTATCTAACCTGAAATAGATTCTGAATGTCTATTTTATTTCAGGTTGTAAGAACCACGTCTCTCACCCAGTGGACGCTGTCACTCGATCTAGCCAAGAATACAACACTTATTGCAATGGGTGCAAGCGGTAAGTTTGTTTGATCATCTTTTCCAAGAACATTTCCTTAGTTTTTGTGAATTTCATTTTTAGTATTGATGAAGGCACAACAAATAAAATATTTTGTGATTTTTCTTTGAATCATTAATTAAGATTTCTAGAATATGACTAAGACTAATATTTGAAATGCTATCAGGATGTTTGTTTAAAATTTTCAGTCTTTTAAAATGTGATGAGTGGAAAATTTCATGGGTCAAAATTATTTATTAGAATGGGGGGGGGGGTCTGTATTTTCAGAGTTTGTTAAAATTTATGGAATACCACCAAGGAAGTTTCCAGGAGTTTATGTGTCACAATGGTTTATCACAATGTTCTTTATATTCAGAGAGACTGTTAAAACTCATGGAATACTTTGAGGGAAGTTTCCAGGATTTCATGGGTCACAATAATTTATCACAATATTCTGTATTTTCAGAGACTGTTGAAACTGATGGAATACTCAGAGGGAAGTTTCCAGGATTTCATGTGTCACAATGATTTATCACAATGTTCTTTATTTTCAGAGAGACTTGAAACTCATGGAATACTTTGAGGGAAGTTTCCAGGATTTCATGGGTCACAATGATTTATCACAATATTCTGTATTTTCAGAGAGACTGTTGAAACTGATGGAATACTCCGAGGGAAGTTTCTAGGATCTCATGTGTCACAATGATTTATCACAATGTTCTTTATTTTCAGAGAGACTGTTGAAACTCATGGAATACTTTGAGGGAAGTTTTCAGGATTTCATGGGTCACAATGATTTATCACAATGTTCTTTATTTTCAGAGAGACTGTTGAAATTGATGGAATACTCCGAGGGAAGTTTCTAGGATCTCATGTGTCACAATGTTCTTTATTTTCAGAGAGACTGTTGAAACTCATGGAATACTTTGAGGGAAGTTTTCAGGATTTCATGGGTCACAATAATTTATCACAATGTTCTTTATTTTCAGAGAGACTGTTGAAACTAATGGAATACTCAGAGGGAAGTTTCCAGGATTTCATGGGTCACAATGATTCTGTGAACATTGTCAAGTTTTCCGAGGACAGCAAACTTCTCTTTACTGCTTCCTACTCAGAAATATTTGTCTGGGAAGTACAAGTGTAGTGACAGTGAAAAACTTACTGCAGTACATCATGATTGCTTTTCGAGTCGATGAAGAACTTATTGCAGTACATCAACAAATAAGAGACCAAGGGATGTTTAACAGAAGCAGTAGCAAGTCTCCTTAGGTTAAGATACATGTTGAAATGGGATTTTGACTTAAATGATTTTACGCAGGGCTCGAACTTAATGATGGCACCGACAGGAGTTTGGGGCTTTACTGTTTGCAGTTTTTTGACGCTAAATGAAAATGATTGGGGTCAGGGGAGGGGATAATTCTCACTTTTTAAGTTATGGTTTATTTGCTGCAGAAATTACAGGTTTAAAATTGCAGTAGGTGAGCATTATGCAAAAATATTTTTAATTACTGTAGGTAGCAAATCATTCCATCTGAGCCATGTTTATAACAATCATCCTTTATGGACCGTTAGGTGACCATGGAGACATCTTGACTGTAGGATTCTTGATTTTAGACATCTTGACTGTAGGATTCTTGATTTTTGACATCTTGACTGTAGGTTTCTTGGTTTTAGACATCTTGACACTATTTTTCTTGATTTTTACTGTATACTTTTGTTTTAGAAAGTCCCTATCGAAGCAACTGAAACTGGGGCTTCCGATAACCTAGGTCAAATTATACAAATGTTCAGATATTTAGTCATTTAAATTATAGTATATAATTTATAGCGAATTACAAAACACTTATCTCTTCACTGCCATATCAGTGTGCTGAATAACATATATTTAATTAACTTTTTTTAAATGTATATAGCACAATATTTTGTCATAACCTATTTTTATTATTATTATGGATCTATAAGCAACTCACTGAACAAAAGTAATAGATATTGAACAGTTCAATTCAGTCTGGCACTCTGGATGCGTTTCCACAAAATTGGAGAAACCATTGATGTTACAGTGCATGCAACTATTCTCCGTCCATATTTATGCATGATAATGAATTATAAAGTGTCTTCTTTTTTCTGATTGTAGCTTTGTCACATTAATAAAATATAGTTAAAAATCAGTTTCATCATTTCAAACTGTCATCTAGTAAATAGTTTTTATTAAACATAATTTTGAGGTTTTTAAAAAACAAGTTGTGTATCAGCTGTCAACACTAAACACAACAAACATTTAAAGACCTTGAAATTGATGACTCATTTCAAATGTTTTTATACAAGAAAATGCAGTTGGCATATTTTAGCAAATATTGTGATACTGATAATATGATGTATTAAATTTATATTGAAATAAATTATTTTGTACATTATAAGATAGCTTTTTGTTATTATATTTAGAGCAACAGTCTTATGCACCGTTTATTTTACATCATGGATACCTTGGTTATCAAAATTAAAAGTTTATATCCAACCATGTTCATTTTACTCCCTGAGAACACTCAAATTGGACATAAAATGCATACTTAATTGACTATGTAAATGCATGACCTAACAGACAACCCCTATACTACCTGTGTATGAAGCATTCAAGTCGGACCTGATCTAAACATGTTAACAAATCATTTTTAATAGTAGTTCCCATGCACATATACATATAGTTGGTAAATTAAAGTCATAAATAATAAATTACATTAACAAATAGAAAGAACAACAGATTGGCCTTGGTAGAAGTTTTTATTTTTTTAATGCCTGTACGTGTCAAAGGTAATGAAATTATTGGGAGATAATATTTGCTTATGGCCAGAGGCTGTTAACAATGGACCACTGGAGCAAGTTTGACTGTATTATGATGTATGTATTAGGATCAATAGTACTATTACATGTCAGTAACAGTCGACCGTGTTTTCTTCTGAATCTGACACAAAGTCGGCACTGAGAATGTCATCAAGAAGAGAAACTGGATTCCTGACGTATTCATCAACACTGCTCAACAGTTCTCGTGACTTGGCTTCAAAATCAACCCCACGCAGGAATCGCATAAATTTTGAAAGTGCTTCCTTGGAAGACGATTCCTCCTTTTCAGAACCAACACCGTTTTCTTTGACTAACGAAGTCTTGGAAGCCATTTTATCATCATCATCTAACACAGAAAACCCTGATTCAGAGATACATGTCTTTATATTGTGCAAAATTGTGTAAGCTTCTTGCTGCACAGTCTGATCAAAATCGTGAAATCCATCGCACAAAGCGTCAAGACAGCCTAGTTCTGCTAAAAACATCAGCTGTTCCAACAAAGTGTTCTTTTCACTGCCGTCTGCCTGTCTTTCGTCCCTCATATCTGTTCTCAGTTCAGCTGCATATTCTGGTACTCTGTCATAGGATGATGGTCGGTGAATGTTGTCAGAAACCATCTTGATGAAGTGCAGCACTTTACACTTGACCTCCCAGTCAAAGTCGGCGACAGCCAGACACACACCTGTGATCAGAGTTCTCACTGTCGTGTCTGTGAGACAACTCTTATGGTGATAGTAGATGGAGTGAAGGAAGTCGACCGTTGCCCTTCTAGCAAAAGCCTCAGAATCGGTGTTTAGAATATCGAGAGCTATGTTCACCAAACTGTCCTGAAATAGTAAAATATGACAAATGATAAAATAGAAAATTCGAAGGGAAAGAAAACAAAATTATAACAATTTTATATGCACTTATGCACATAATAGCACATACCACACCAAAACATGGAAGACACATTTGTTTGATGAACTGTCATTGAGAGACAATGGGTTTGTTTAAAAACAGCTAATTAGCTCACTGAAAATTTATGTTTACCTTGTAACAGGTCTGTCATCAGCAGTATATTACGCCTTGGGCCAAAATAAAATCTTCAAGTTTACTTTCTTATTAAAAAATATTAAGATATATAGAGAATAACTAGTTGATGACATTTATCCTGTGACGGTAAGAATGGGGAATTCTGTGAGGCTTGCTAAGCAGAATTTCTCATTCAGCCTGAACACTATAAAGCCAATATCTGACATAATTAACTAGTTATTCTCTTTATCCTGCAGACCATAAAAATTATGGGACACAGCTATTATTTCTGTTATTTCAGCTACATTATATAATGGCCTTGAGGTCAATAGTCTTATTCAACTTATTGTGCTAGCACAACAAATATGCTATTCAACCTGAGTCATACCTACACACTGCAGAATTCTCTCCCTTGCCGGATATGCGCAATGCTATCCTTGCACGGGCTACCTGTAACTTCATTCTCAGTTCTGCAGTCCACCTGTTAACACCTGTTTAAGCTTTGGCAAAAAGTTTTCTTTACTTGTAATTTTGTGTTTGTTTTTCGGTTGAACTTGACATACGGTTGGTAGTTGGGAATTCTGTGTTGAATTTACCATGTCCGACGCGAGTTCATTGACAGCTAGCGCACGGAAAGTTTGTGCGCAAGATGGTTGTCAATTTCCTTTATGACGTAAAGACACACACGTGTCGTGTCTGGACTGTCGGTCTTGTTCTCAAGACCGTCAGTGTGAGATCTGCACCACGTGGTCTCCTGACCAGTGGGATCGGTTCGGTTCGCAGACTCAGGTTTCGGGTACCAGCAAAATCTTGTCGGCTGCTTCGGCAGTAGTCGGCAAGTCGGACTTAGTGGGTAGGTCCCATAAGTCTGTAGACACTTCAAAAAGTGTCCGGAAAGGGGGGAAACACAAGGGTGTTTCTTCGTCGGTCCGTGTTACGAGTACAGTTACCGATACTTTGGGAGCGCCCCCCGGACTCCTATTGTGACCGTGGTAAGTGAGCCGTCTTCGTTAGTGACGGCGCCTTCTTCTGTTTGTGTTGCTTCATCTCGTGCGTCACCATCGTCGTTACGGTTACCTTTACAAACAGAAGCGGGGCAGGGTGGAGTCGTTGCGGCACCGGTTTTGACGACTTCATCGGTTACCGAGCACATGCACTCCGTTGTGCATAGGTCCACTGCTTCGTCCGCAGAGCAGGTGGCCCCGACTTTGCCTTCGATTGCTGACAGTCGCTTTGGCACCTCAGCATTCTCAAGACCTGAGGAGAGTTCTGCCAGTTTGCTTCGAACTGAGCCAGTTGTTCCGATGCTGGGATCCGTCTCTGATGGCATCCTGACCAATGTTTACCGTTGGGTGAAGGACTCCGTTTGCATATGTTTACCCCAAGGGTCCGGTGACTTCGGTAGCAACGGATATCTCCTCACAGTTTGCACCATCTTTGGTCCCTACCTCTTCGACTTACTCGATAGAGGACGAAGTTCGCATAGTTACCCCTCGGCTGGGGGTACTCTGTGGCCGCAAACTCCGACCGTTCCGCACTTGGCGCAGGAACGACCGTTAGGCTTTCAGGAAACGTTGTTTCGGAGTTTTGTGGAATTTTTTAACGCTTTGCCTCAGTTGGGATCATTGCTTTCGCAGATGGGACCGTCGGGTGCGGCTCCCATCCCCCCCCCCGTTTTCCGCCAAAACCAGCAGAAAATGCGTCTCGACAGCAGTTTGACGATGCAGTTAGGGATTGTCGTTGGGTTTCTATTGTTTCCGTCCCGGGGGGACGCTGCCCCCAGGGGCATCTCGATTAGGGGGAGGAGTCCATGTAGATCTTCAGGATCCAATGGACAGTGACCTGGCTTCAGAGGAAGCGTCAGTTGGACCGGATTCTGTCGCTGACCCAGCTCTCTGTCACTTCTGGCTTTCGTCAGGGACCAGGTCCGACAGGTATGCGGGGACGCTATACCTCAGGCTGAGGCCCAGCCTATATTCAAGGGTGTCTCCTTCGGGAACCGTTTTTTGAATTTGGTCACTCCTCGTGAGGAGTCTGGTTTACCACTTGCCAGGAGGCACACAGTTCACTTTATGACATTGATGCATTGATCACTGGCAGTGATCGTATCCTGGGAGTGGGTGTTGATGAGTACCCAACGGCACTGCCTACGGGGAAAATCTTAACAAGGAGCGCGCATTTTTCGTGCCGACTCCTATGAGACGTTGGGTGCGGATTTTCTCGAACATCCGGCGGTCGTTCCCGCTAGTGTCCGAGCCGCTTGTTCCCCATCGCCGCATGTGTCATTGCCAATCGCGGATCTGGAATCGTTCGAATGGCTGGCTAAGTCGATGTTCCAGGTTAATAACCATTTAGGTATGTTCCTATTTGGCTTGGATAAGGCTGTCGAGAGCCTTCCCACGATGGCGAAAGGCTGTTTGGAGGCTGCATCAAAAGCCTCTAAGCATATCGCTCAGTTATCTGGCCGATTGTTTGCGAACAGTCTTTTGTTACGGCGTGACCATTACCTGGCGGGTTTGAGTGCGTTAAACGTTGCGAAGACGTTTTTTCGTACACGTTCGGTACGGGAAAATTTACTTTTCGGTCCCGATTTTAATATTGTCCTAGACAAGGATTTGTCGCGACCAGTCCAGAACATTCAACCCTCAACCTCTGGTAAATGTCGGTCCACGTTTTCGGGGTTCAAGCCTCCTCCTGTGAAAAAGGCTGCTTTTTAACAGTCGGCTCAGATCCCTAGGGTTCCTGACACTAGGAGGCAACCAGGTAACAACCCGTCTTCCGCTAAGCGAGGACACAAACGTTGTACTGCGTTCCGTTCTCAGTCCACCAAAGGCGTTGCGCCTATGGTTGGTAAGCGGTTGGGGTGAGGGTACGTGAACGATCGGCAGTTGCTTTCGGAGGTACCGTTAGCAACCATACCCGTAAGGGGCAGGCTCCGCCATTTCCTTTGGAAATTGGTGCAAGCTGCCGGGTCTCGAACTTGGTTCTGTCGGTCATTCGACACGGTTACAAAATACCCTTTTCTTCGAGCCCCCCTCTTACTTCCACTCCGAGAATGCTGCCGTTACCGTCCGCGGATCGGCGCGTTTTAGTGGAGAGTATGATTGCCGAGTTTCTCGACAAAGGGGCCATCCAGAGAGTCAGTCTGGACACTCCGGGATTTTATTCTCATCTTTTCTTCGCCCAGAAGAAAAATGGGGAATGGAGACCAATCCTAAATTTGAAGCCACTGAACATCTACGTCGACGTTCCTTCCATGAAAATGGAAACGGTTCATTCGGTCCAGAACCTGCTTCAAATTGGGGAGTGGGCTGCGTCGATCGATCTGAAAGACGCATACCTCTATGTCCCGGTGCACAAGGCATTTTGGAAGTTTCTGCGCTTCCTTTTCGACGGGAAAACGTACAAGTTTCGTGTGCTCCCGTTTGGGTTGGCGATGAGTCCCCATGCTTTTACACATGTGGTAAAAGCGGTGGTAGGTCATGTTCATTCGTTAGGGGTTCGAATGCATACCTATCTGGACGACTGGTTGATCCCAGCTTCGTCCCAACAGGAGTGTCGGACCAATGTCGGGTTGGTTTTGGACACGATCCTCCAATTGGGTTTTATTCCCAATTGGGTGAAATCGGAGTTAATGCCGGCTCAGATTTTCACATATCTCGGAGTGGTCTTCGATCTTGTGGTAGCGTCGGTTCATCCCACCGATGCGCGTATCCACAATTTTCAAACGTCGGCACGACATTTGATGGACGGGCAAAGTACTACGGTACGATCTCTCCACATGGTGTTGGGCCACCTCAAATCTCTGGCCTCATTGGTTGTGCGGTTCAGACGATTCAAACGACCACTCCAGTGGCATTTGTCCCCACGGTGGGACGGTCACAATTGGGACACAATAGTGCCTCAGGGCCCATGGTTCACTCATCCGATACAGGAGCGGAAGCTTCATATCAACTGTTTGGAGATGGAGGCAGTGCATCGTGCCTGTCTTCATTTCCAGTGTGTTCTTCAACACTGTCAAATTCTGTTGAGATGCGACAATACGTCGGTAGTGGCATATCTCAATCGTTGGGGTGGAACCAAATCGGAGATTTTGGGTCGCAAAGCTCTTGCGATTTTGGAATTCTGCGACCAATCAGGGACGACTCTGTGGGCGAAACACATTCCTTCGTCGGTGAATGTGTTAGCCGATGCCCTCAGTCGACATACCCCTGTTCAGACGGAGTGGATGTTGAACAAACGGATGGTCGCAGCGGTTCTTTGGGTGTGGGGCAGTCCACAGGTGGACATGTTTGCCACACAGTTGAACAACCAATTGCCAGTGTTCGTGTCCCTGGTGTACCGGACACATTGGCATTGGAGTACGACGCGTTGAGTATGGATTGGACGGGACTGGATTTTTATGCCTTCCCTCCTCTTGTCTTACTCGGCAAGGTGTTGACCAAAGTGGTCCAGGAACCTTGTCACGTGACGTTGATAGCTCCTCTGTGGGTGGCGCAGCCCTGGTTTCCACAGCTCCTGTCACTGTTAGTGGCAGTCCCGTTCCGGTTACCAGTGTTGTCCGATCTACTCAGCCAGCGACTGAGTCAGACGGTGTGGCATCTGAAGCCAGAGGTTTTCCACCTTCATGCGTGGAGGTTATCAGGGCTTCCTTGCGATGCAGAGGTTTTTCGACAAGAATTGCGCATCTCGTCTCTTCAGCAAAGTGCAAATCTACCGAGTCGGTTTATCAGTGTCACTGGCGTGTGTGGGTTCGTTGGGCGAACGCACGGGATTTCGATCCCTTATCGCCTACTGTCAACGATTTAGCGGAGTACTTTCTGGCGTTGGTCCAAGAAAGGAAACTTAAAGTCACAACTGTGAAAAGTCACAGAGCTGTGATTTTCACTACTCTTAAACAGTGTGGATGTCGTGACTTTTCTACGAACTTAGTGTTGCATGATTTACTTAAATCATTGCAATCCACTGTTGAACAACCTTCCATTATTCCGAAATGGAATGTCTTTCTTGTGTTACATGCTCTTAAGGGTGTGCCTTATGAGCTGTTGAGGTTTGCTAGTCTTCGTGCCTTGACATGGAAGACTCTGTTTCTGGCTTCACTGGCGGCTTGTCATCGGATTAGTGAGATACATGCTTTTTTGCATGACTTGGTTGATTACAATTCGGACGGGTCTGTCACTTTACGTACCGACCCTATCTCTGTTGCTAAAAACCAGTCTCCGGGGGAAGAGTTTCCACTTACTGTTATTCACAGTTTATCTCGTACACTGTCATCTGACAACTCGGATAGACTTCTTTGCCCGGTGAGAGCATTGAAGTATTATTTGGAGCGTACGAAAAACTGGCGGCAGGGTGAAAAGAGATTGTTTATTTCTTATACCATTAGGCCGGGTGATGTCACAAAAAATGCTTTGTCTCGATGAATAGCAGCTACCATCAAGCTAGCATATGAGATGGCGGGTGATCATGTGTTACGGAATTTCTCTGTTAAACCACATGAAATCCGAGCCATTTCTGCTTCCCTGAATTTTCATGACACTTTAGATATTATAAAGGTCATGAATGCAGGGGTTTGGAAAGGACGGCACACTTTTGACCGTTTCTATTTCCGGGATATGGCGGTTGGTCCTGACGGTATGCGTAGGATCCAGACAGTCATTGTGGCTCAACACGTCGTGTCTGTGCGCAGGGCAACAGAAAGGGGTCGACCTCTTTTCCGTCCAACTGCCATCGATTCACGCTTCGGACATGTTTAACACTACACCCTTTTCTGAGGGATGGGTTTTTTTTGTTTTTTTTTTTTTTTTTTTATAGTGTTGTCTACCGTTTCCTCTCCTGGAGAGATGTTTTTCCTCCCTTTCATGGGGATGAGTTTTTCTTTTGGGAAGCCCCTTTTTATTCCCAAAAGTTTTTTGACTCCTTGTTACCGTATGTCGTGGTTTGTCCTATCTCCATGTCATTACTTCAAAGGAGCTTTTTGGGTATGGGTAAGTCCTCTATTTTCTTACCTCCTCCCATTAATGTTGAATTCACGTGCTCTAAGGGTGTCATTGCACGTCCGTTATAGCACATTTGTTGTACTAGCACAGTAAGTTGAATAAGACTATTAGAATTTATTTTTCTAATTTTCATTATTATTCATACTTACCTAGTGCTAGCACAACAAATATGCTATTCAACCTGAGTCATACCTACACACTGCAGAATTCTCTCCCTTGCCGGATATGCGCAATGCTATCCTTGCACGGGCTACCTGTAACTTCATTCTCGGTTCAAAGTCCACCCAAACCCACCGAGGGGAAGCCTCATAGGGGTGGGTGGGAGGTATAGTTTGTTGTGCTAGCACTAGGTAAGTATGAATAATAATGAAAATTAGAAACAAATTTTCTAAATGAGTGATTTTGTAATGTAGTTATGCATGTAACGTCACTCTTGTGATGTCAAAAGTCATATTTTGCTATTATATACATGATTGATTTCAACTTATTTTCGTGCTTATATCCAATTAAGGTTCAAGCACGCTGTCCTGGGCACACACTTCAGCTATCTGGGCTGCCTGTCCAGGACAGTGGGTTAGTTGTTAGTTTGTTAGTGGTTAGTGAGAGAGAAGAGGGTGTAGTGGCCTTACACCTACCCATTGAGCCCTTAAGAACTCGCTCTGGGTTGGAGCCGGTACCGGGCTGCGAACCCTGTACCTACCAGCCTGTAGTCCGATGGCTTAACCACTGCGCCACCGAGGCCGGTTTATATACATGTACAGTAAAGTACACTTATAACGAATATGCTAAGCACAAATTACTGCATAAAATGAACTGATTGTAAAGTCCTGTTTTATCTCCCTATATATTAATAACCAACTTATCCAAATGTGTACAACAAACTATTGCTTTAACGAACTATCATGGTCCTTTCCCGTTCCTTATAAGAGTACCGTACTGCATATGACTTTGTTTTATCCGTCATCATAATCTGTCAATAGAAACAGTAGTGGTGATAAAAGGTTTAAATTATCAACATGTATTTTTTCATCACAACAAGTAGGTAGTTGATTAGATAAAATAAATATATTAATTTGCAAACCCCAGCATACTATTTAACTGACCAATGTATGTAGTCAGAAAAAGCCACTGCTGCTACAGTACATAGGCAACTAAATATCAACAAGTTGTCTTTTTATATGCACTTTTTGTTAACACATTGGCACATACTGAGCAGTTTGATAATCCAATGATGGACCACTAGTATAAGGTGAATGGGACATGATCAGGTGATCTACTGCACCTTCAACAAGCTCTACAAATTGGCTGTACCCACTCTTCTCGGTAGAAGGGTGTCACATGTATAAAGGGCCAACCTTTCTCATTAACTGTAAATGAGAAAATGGACAAACCTCTTGACAATCTGTTCCTGTGACAAACGGATTCCAAATTTGTGGATATTTTGCTATGGCACCGATCAGAGAGAAAGCAGAAGCTCTAACGTAGCTGTCGGTGTCTACATGACATCTCCACGCTGACTCGACTATTCTAGAGGTAGAGACTTGGTGTAAAACTGTGTTGTTATCTGTAATTATAGTAACTGTAAAATTAGAAATACGGGAACACAAAAGTAGTAACAGCAAATATTGACTGCAATCAAAACCGTCATCGACAGTATCAGGAGGTTAACCGTGTTACTGGCAGTCAGTCCCACAGTACTGACACTCTGTCACACATTACATCTCTGTGTTTTGTACAGGCAGAACTACTCAAGTAGTGAATTAAATATGGTGTCAAGTACTATGTGTTCTCTTAATTTACTTCATTCCAGGTTTTTAATAGACTCCCAGAATTTTTTTTAATGTTAAAATGTATATGGACCATTGTTGTTTTTAAACTCTGTGAAACAAGTTTTTATTCAGACTTGTACAAATAGGCTAGCATCTGCACCTGTATTTTAAAAATTAATTTTGTACCAGTATTCAATAAACTTCAATACAGCATAATTACTCTGTATAGGGGCATGCTTAATATAGAAGCTGCCTTCTTTGAATAAGCTGCTATTAAAAAAACAAAAACATACCTTTAAAACGTGTTATAATTTGTTTGATCCCATCTATGGCTGTGTCTCGAACTTCCCAGCGAGTATCGACCAGTCGTTTTTCTAACAAGACGGTCAATCTTGGAAAACACTGAGTCAGATTTCCACTATCATGTCTCGATATACAGGACAATTTGGACAGCAAACATGTCTGACCCACTTGATATATCTGAAGTAAAAACAATACGTCCATTAACTGTAATTATGGGATTTGTTTTTTCAGTCAATGCCAAAATAAAATGGTCATATTAATACATGTAGCTACAGTTAACACAGTGAAGATTTGTTTATGACAACAGATACTGAATTGTGTTTGCCACAAACATACAAATAATGAATTAAAGATATAATTATAGTGTTTTTTGTATGTGTCCCTAATATGCCATTTCTTATTTGACTTATAATTTGCTTATAATAATGTTAACAATTCCAACAGGCCTCTGAAAATTGCATGAACAATCATTCCATTAGCATATAGCTAGTACAAGTCTTTGTTTTGCATAACCTATTTTTCATTGGTGCATTACATTTGGGACATGATTTACCTTACCATAACGGGTCATGCAAAATCAAATGGGATTCCTGACTTTATATTTGTGTAACTCTTCTTCTTCTTTTCGTTCCTTCTTGTAATGATATCACAGAGAGATGTTTGCTGCCAGGATGAATCTCACAGTGACACGGAGGGATTCCTGGTCTCCATAAAGTTTTTCTTGTTGCGTTGTGTTGTTGGCAGTATTGTGGGATGTGTTCAACAGTTTCTGTGGCTTGTTCACAGGGACAGATTGGAGAGAGGACAAGTTTAATCCTGGCAAGGTGGGACTGCAGTCTACAGTGTCCTGTTTGCAGTCTGAAGATTGTAACTCATAAATGGGTTATGCAGTTTTTCAGCTCTCCTGGTACATGTACAACATTGAAATTCCACATGACATCATTTTGAACAATGTTTTCTGTGAAAGATGTCATGCCACATTTAAACTTGTCGCAGACATGGTCCTATATTATAATAATGATAATTAAAAAGCAAAGTCACCTTTGGATCAACTTGGGGTTGGCTGATTATATTCAAAGTGATGTCGATGGCTCGAGATAAACATGTTTGTTGTAACATATCAGTGTCTGAAAAGCAGAAATGATATACATTTTAATTAGCAAGTGAAAATAAACAATACAGTCCAATTAAAAATTGCAACTTAAATTAGCTACATTATTTTCTATCCAGAAAAAATATCAATATATATTTATTTTTTTCATTCAACTATTTGACGTTTACATTCATTAAAGCTTCAAAGACACCTGTTTAGGGCACAGCTACTAAGTTACTTAAAAGAGAACAATATATGTGGACTTAACTGGCGGTTTGGGGCAGTGTAAACCATTCACTCAACAAACAACAGGTCAAATATATGATCTACCTCACTAGACCCATTGTATTTTTTTCCTGTTCCAGCTCATGTTTATTATATATTATTATGAGAGAAAAACAAATGCGGAAAAACTTGGTATTGTAGACCAAATTTCAGTCTCTATTAGCATTGTAATGTCTGTACAAAATACAATCATGGTGTAATGTGAGACTGGACGTCGGTAATGTGAGACTAAACGTCAGTAATGTGAGACTGAACGTCGGTAATGTGAGACTGAACGTCAGTAATGTGAGACTAAATGTCGGTGATGTGAGACTGAACGTCGGTGATGTGAGACTGGACATCGATAATGTGAGACTGCATGTCGGTAATGTGAGACTGGACATCGGTGGTGTGAGACTGGACGTCGGTGATGTGAGACTAAATGTCGGTGATGTGAGACTGGACGTCGGTGATGTGAGACTGCACGTTGGTGATGTGAGACTGCACGTCGGTGATGTGAGACTAAATGTCAGTGATGTGAGACTGGACATCGGTGATGTGAGACTGAACGTCGGTCTAGGGCGGATCTAGAAGGGGGGTCCAAGGTGTCCGGACCCCCCCCCCCCCCCCCCCCCCAAATTTGAAAAGTGTCCCTTTAGGATTTTTAGGTTTTTTACAAATTTATTTATTCTGACAATGTATAGAACACTGTAGAATACGTCTGCCAGCATCCCTGTTGTAGCACTATTATATTATGGTCCATGTGAACCGTATGTAATTTTTCAATAGTGCCTTTTCATAATGTTATGGTGCCCTTTTTGTCTTGGACCCCCCCCCCCCCCCCCCCCATCAGAAAAGCTGGATCCGCCTCAGTCAGTGATGTGAGACTGGACGTGGGTGATGTGAGACTGGACGTCGGTAATATGAGACTGGACATCGGTAATGTGAGACTGAACGTCGGTAGTGTGAGACTGGACGTCGATAATGTGAGACTGAACGTCGGTAATGTGAGACTGGACGTCGGTAATGTGAGACTGAACGTCGGTAATGTGAGACTGAATGTCGGTAGTGTGAAACTGAATGTCGGTAAAACGGTTAACTTCCTGATGCAATGGATAAAAGGTTGGTGTTCGCAGGGTCTCTTATTTCTTTCTATGAATGTACATAGTAAACAGTCATGATAAAATGATCTACAAAGTAGCCTCAGTGACATAACACTACTTTGTTTTGGCAACCAGCCTTACAGATGGCAGGTACGGGGTTCACGTGTCAGTACTGGCTCCCACCTAGACAAAATCTTACCCTGTAATAGCCCATTGCTTATGTGCAAGGCCACAATACTGTCTTCTCTGTCACTAATCACTAACAACTAACCATTAATCTTTCTCCTGGACAGACAGCTAAGGCAGCTATAGAGTGTTCCCAGGACTTTAATTTTAATTAGGTATAAGTAATAAAATGAAATGAATTACCTGCAAGTTGAGCAATGGTGGACATGAGTTTTATCTGCAGCTTGGTGTTTCCAATCAAATGTATAGCCTGTGGACATTTCAGTACCTTCATGTTACTGTCCACATCCGTGCAAGCCAACAGGTCAATCACTAATTCATGATTTCCTGGCTAACAAACAAAAAAATATTGTTTACTATTTAAAAAAATATTTGGATTAAAAAAATTAAGAAAGAGAAACATAATATGCCTGAAAAAAGATGAGTCATGGTGAATTTGGTGGGGACAAGATTTGTGTAAAAGTTAGCCTCAAATTAATTTGAAATGAAAACAAAGAGTAGAGCACACGATTGATATAAGGAGGAAAAAAAACAATATATATCAATTAAATAATGCTTGTTGATGTGTACTTTTTCTGTTTTGAATAAAATTCATTTGGAACTATTATAAACACTAAAACTAGAAAAATATAACATTTGTTAAAACTAATTTATGCATGTTGTAATGTGTAATTTAATGGTTAAAACAAAGCTGTCATCATTAAAAAATTGTTAGACTCGGTGCCTTTAATAAACACTGACGTAACGTAACTTACGTCTAGGGCTGTGACATCTAGAGTTTGTGAAAGCAGTTTAAGGAAAGTTGATTTTTGGCTGACGATTTCTCCCACTGTTTCCAGCTGGTATTTGTTGAGATGACTGGCATCAAAGAGGAACTGGAGAGGCAGAAGGCTGACGGCTTTAAGCTTTGACAAAGACTCACCATGCAGCTGAAGGCTAAAACAACAATGAAAGAATATTATTTATGCTCACAATTATAATCATAATCATAATTTGACTATGAGAAGGCAACCTTTGTTTGGCCTTCAATTACTGAGGTTTTGTTTGTATTGGGATATTGTTAAATATGTACATCATAGCTGCTACTTAAACAATGTGCCGAGGTGTTGCTAAAAATTATTTTACATTATTTCACAAAAACTGTCAATCAAGCAACTTAACATGATTTCCAGTGTTAGAAGCTGACACATCATATTTTTAAGCCAAACTCCTACAAACTAAAACGATGTCTTTTATTTTATTAATTTTGTAAAAACAAATATTTAAAAATTGATTTTATAGAAATGTTATCCTCACCTTTTCTGCATATTTGTTGCTGCTCTGTGTTTTGCTAGGAAGTCACTTTGTAGCGATTCATACTCTAACAATGGAACAACCGCTGAAGACATTATCACATCTCTGTCCTCTGGTGGACTGCAATTTTAAAAAGTCTAATACAGTAAAAACCCTCTGAACTAATGCCTACAAAAACCAAGTAAAAAGTTTGGTTTTAAGGGGTATCCAGTTTAAAGAGGTTCTTTTCTGTACTGATAGTTAAAAGGGACCATGAGAAACATCCAGTTTTGAGGGAATTTCAGTTTACAGAGGGTCCATTCTCTATATAGTTATGACAATAACATGACCTTTAAGTGTTTTTAAAATCTGTGCTCCAAAATTATTACTCACAATAGAATAGTGTTACATGAACTGAAATGTAAATACTAAAATCAGTGAAACCCCTCTAAACCACACACCCATGGGATCAAGTAAAAAGAGACAGGTTCTGTTCTGTACTGATAGTTAAAAAGGGACCGTCAAACACATCAGGGGCTCAATTCACCAAACTCTCGCAACTTTGCGATCTCGCAGTGCAGTGCTAAAAGACTTGCAAAGAGGATGCTTTGTTGTCTAGCAGAGCCTAAGAGACCTTTGTGAATTAGGTCCCAGGTTTTGATGGAATTCCAATACAGAGAGGATCTTGTTTTGAGGGATTTCACTGTATAAATAATTGTAACTCTCTGGGAACCAACAGACTATTTCATGAACAAAAACAATGCACAGTAATTGGTTTATCACTGCATTTGAAGAACTCTGTGATGACGTACCAGCAGTTGAGAAGATTAATTAACAGATTTTCCGCTGTGCTTTGTAAGTGTTTAGGTCCGTCAAGACAAATCTTCAGTGACAGCTCCACCACGTTCTGTACATCGTCCATCAAGGCAAGTGAAGACTCGGGACAAGTCTTCAGTACATCAACCCACAACTCTAGAATACTGCCCGGTGTCGTGTCCAGTGTGGTTACTGTAAAATATATCCAATCAAATTAACACCACTAATCACAGCTATCAACATTTTCACATACGGGTATATACAAACCTCAGCTAGGGTAGACAGGAGGTAAATACAAATGTACTTGTAAAACAAATAAAAATAGCTCATTTAAATATTCTTTATTAAAAATCTAAATTTTTAAATACATTTTTAAGATTGGGAAGGGGTACACTTGTGAAAATGTTGATACAGTATTTGACTAGAAATAAGGCCAGGGGGCCAAGACAACTCATCGTGAGTTTAGCATGGCTTATTCCTAGACACTTTTGTTAAAAAAAACAAATAATATTTTTTTAAAAATAATTTAAACAAAAAAATTAAATGAACCAAGAAGAAAACAAAAAAAAGTTCAGTACCACATCTATTAATTAGTGTTCCATTTCTTATTAATAAATAAATCATCATCATCATCATCATCATCATCATCATCATCATCATCATCATCATCATCATCATTATCATTATCATTATTATTATTACTACATGTATTAATTTTTCTTACTAGTATCTAAACACCTGCTATGTTAGTGCTATTTATTTACATCCAAAATTTAATGCTGAGAAAGAAAGAAATGTTTTATTTAATGACACACTCAACACATTTTATTTACGGTTATATGGCGTCAGACATATGGTTAAGGACCACACACATTTTGAGAGGAAACCCGCTGTCGCCACTACATGGGCTACTCTTTCCGATTAGCAGCAAGGTATCTTTTATTTGTGCTTCCCACAGGCAGGATAGCACAAACCATGGCCTTTGTTGAACCAGTTATGGATCACTAGTCGGTGCAAGTGGTTTACACCTACCCATTGAGCCTTGCGGAGCACTCACTCAGGGTTTGAAGTCGGTATCTGGATTAAAAATCCCATGCCTCGACTGGGATCCGAACCCAGTACCTACCAGCCTGTAGACCGATGGCCTAACCACGACGCCACCAAGGCCGGTTTAATGCTGAGAAGACATACCTGTACAACAACAGCAATTAACAACAAACGCATTACGTACAACTATTAATATTCTATTATTCCTTTATGTAACAGTCCTCATCTGTGTAAAGTGCAACATTTTATAATAATTATATTCATCAATAATTTTACATATCTGTAGTATGACACTAATGTATAATGTACACCATAATTTTTATAAAATGGCCTACAAAATCTATTTTACCTTTATTTGTTGTACATTCCAGTAAAGATTTCATCAAATCATCCACAAGTGTTTGCATCAGTTTTTCCAAAAAGATGTTTGGTTCAGCCATGGTGTGATTTTCTGTAGATTTGTTTGTGATAGTAGTAACCAGAAACTGCCGGGCTGCACTCTGATGAAAAAGGCTGCCCTTGCCTTTGAGTGTGATGTATGCCTCCTGGACAATTTCTGGAACACAAAACATACATCAACATGATGGAAAATCTACAAGATTTTGTAATGTATAATATCAAGAGTGTTTGGCTCTAAAATTTTACATGGTATTCATGACAATGACTTTTGAAAATTTAGCATCATTTCACAAAACATTATGCTTTTTTATTTATTTCCAAAATATAAAATTAAGTTACCTTTCTTTATCAATAACAGACCTTGGTACAAAAAACCAAAATGAAACAAAATAAAGACAAGAAAACAAAATTTGCTGGGTCTTGTTATATAATAGGCCTACAAAGTACAAAAATATACTCGTTGAAACTACCAAATTTTATACACAAACTCACAATGTTTCTGTCTTTTTTTCTCACTTCAACAAGAATAAATTCATTAATAATATAATTACCTTGAATAAAATCTTCAAACGTAACCCACTTCACGTTCTGGCAGACTAAAGTCAGACTTTTAAAATAAGCTGTACCAATGGACGGATCAGCCGTCAGTCCTTGCTTCTTGACACTCTGATATAGCTGGCCTATAAGACTATGATGTGTGGTGTAGAAACTAGTATCTCTACCCACAATGCCACACACAGAGAGGGCAAAAGTCACGATGCTTGATTCCACAGATTTAACATCATCCACCATCGACTGCAGAAACTCAACCAGAACCCCACCGGTGTCATCAGGCTTCTCTGTAACTAAATAAACAAAGAAAACAAGATATTATGAACTGAATTCAAATATCAGTTTCAATTTATTAGTAACAACAGGAATGAGTGTTTAATGACAGCATATTTTAAACTACAGGGGCCAGATTTCCAAACCTATCTTAGCACTACGGTATCATAAAACCATCATAGTCTAGACTATGGCATACGTTGCGACAGCACAGCTTACAATGGTTTTACGATAGTGTTATGCTGAGATAGCTTTAAAAATCTCTAAGCTAAGTTGTTGAGAAAAATGGTCTTAGGAATGAGAGCAAGAATTTTTTTTTTTATTTAACAACGCACTCACACAGATATTGAGAGAGGAAACCTGCATGGGCTACTCTTTTCAATTAGCAGCAAGGGATCTTTTATATGCACCATCCCACAGACATGGTAGTACATACCATGGCCTTTGATATACCAGTCGTGGTGCACTGGCTGGAATGAGAAATAGCCCAATGGGCCCACCGACAGGGATTGATTCCATACAGATAGCGCATCGAGCGAGCACCTTACCACTGGGCTACTTCCAGCTCCCTAAGGAATGAGAGAAGAAACCCACTGCCATTACACAGACTACTCTTACCAAGGAGGAACATGACATATTTAAAAACACTTTCCTATAGTCAGGAGAGCACGGTCCATGACTTTACCGTTTGGCAATTGATGATCTATGGTTGGAAGAGAAAACAATCCCAATAAGTCCATCGATAGGGGATTGCATGATGCCTTGATTTGCCCCAAACTGTCTCCCTAAAACTTACCAATCCACTCAATTTTTTGGTCATCTAGCCCAAATCTTATTTTTCAATATGCCATTGTTTGCGATGACATGCAAATAACACATTCAGAGTGACAGTGTGGAGATGGACAGGTTTAGTCCCTGCTACCACCTAAATATAATATGTCAGCATGAATGAGTCAAGTTCACCGTACAATGTACCTGTCAGCCTGCAATAACTTTTAAATAAGCTACCAATGTACTGTCTGTTAAATGTTTTAGACGTGTACCGAATGAACCTATTTAACAAATGTGTCTGGTTGTACAGGTGTTCATATCTGTTCAGTATATTTCCCCACATTTATTGACAGATATCACTTAAAAATAAAAACCTGTTATACCTTTACTGGCTTAAATATTATGAAATCTTTAAAATGAACGGAAGAGTGATAGCCTAAGAACATCAAATTGGCATTATTATTATTAAAAAAATGATTATTTTACAGGACCAATAAAAAAAAAAAAATGCATTGTAAACCGATAATGAACCAACAATCAATGATCTTTTGGGTGCTTTAGTAATTACCACTACATTGATTTGTTAATCTGAGATAATTAGAGATATTAAAAAACCGACTATGGGTTGATAGGTGACTTCATTGTTGGGTCGTGTACTGTAACTTGTAAGCCATGATAAGAAACGTGAGGTCACGTTTTGCAAATAACTTGTTTCTTCTTACATGAATCGTGTATTAAATCTAACAATCTTTGCAAGCTAGTGTCGTCGGAAATTGGATTCTTCAAATGAAGAAACAATTTCAGCACTTCCGATAATTTACTTATAAAGCTCATTTTGCCTCTGTTCACAAACAAAAAATAAAAAATAGCCGATTCAAGAGAGGTAACTCTAATTCTCTTCATACAGTTCGGCCATTTTCTTAGCTCTACGGTCGGGGCACGTCAAGGGCATCTGTAAATAATGGCATCCCGAGCGTGTAGAACATTGGCAAGACCTTTGAAGGTAATACGTTATGGAGAGTTGACAGTGTCTAAGTGATAAAATTTAGGAATAACAAAATAATGCAGCTTAATTCTGGCCAAAGTATTGCAGTTATAATGGTGTTATGTGTGTACTGTAGCAACCAAAACGGGCAAAAGCCATGGTATTAACAGGCAATGACAGACAGAATATTTCTGTTCTATGGTACATATTTATATTCCTACTTGGGTATTATTCAAAACTGTTAAAACTTTTTCTCAAAACAATTTTTAAAATTTTGTGAACTATTTATATTAAGTCAAAATCCTTGAATCAAGGTTCCCAGACAAAAAGAATGTTCAATTTGGATCATAACTTTAAAAATAAATCTTAATACAATGCAAATGTCCTCATTACCACTCCTCAACCAAAGGCGGGATCTTGCTCAGTCAGTAGAGCATTGTCTGAGATGTTTGCATCGTAGGATTGAACCACGTCATTGGGCCCATTCCCTAGGCTTATTAAATGTTTAGTCAAAGGTCAATGACAGTCAGTTTTTGCACCCTTGGTTTGGTGTCATACATAATAAATATAACATATTCAATGGTAATTTTTTGGTATGTTATATTTGATGAAAGGTACTTTTTATTTATTTTATCTTTTAAAACTTAGAAAATCTTTACTTAAAAAATTGTACTATTTACAAAATATGGATTTCTAGTGAAATTACAAAGAGATTATCTATATCTATTATGTACAGGCCAGAACAAGGGTGCAAAAAGTTACTCTTGTCAACCTTAGCCTCAAAACTGCATGGTTGTTCGCGTTTAGTCTCTACATGTCCGAGCCTGTCCTAGCAGCACTGGAAGATTGACCGCCCCACTCTAAGAAGAAATAGGAAGCGGGGTCGGCCCCTACTACTCTTTTTCTAGACTTTACCTTGCTTTATAGTGATACCATCTCGTATCCTCCGGAGTCGGGCCCGTCCGCACCACTATACCAACCCATGACGACTGGACTATACCCTAGTCTGATACTCTCTCTCGTTCAGACGGATCCGGCTTCTCAAGATCTGTATTTCAGCACAGCACTACACCTTCAACGTCTATCGACTGTCAATCTAGGGGTTTTCTTGACAGGATGCAACCCACCTCGTCCCTTTAAGCTGTGCACCCAAACGGCCTTAACGAGGCCACTCGCGTGGACATATCGATCGGACTTTAAACTTTTAGATCTGCATTCAAAATTTTATGTCGAAATTACTTCTTTTTTTTAAATATTATTAAATAGTCTGATCCTCTCTTCTTTCTCTTATTTAATTTTGGACTGTCCTTCTAAAATGCTCCAAATTATATAAATATTCGACCGAGAGTCAATTCTTTTTTATTTTTGGCTTGTAACCATATTTTTTTTTTTTTTTTTTTATTCTATTAACTTTTTTACTAATTGCTATTTTCAAAATTCTGCCCATTTTCAACACACCCCCCCCCCCCCCCCCCCCCCTACTTCCATCCCGAGTCAGGCCACCGATCTTATCGAAGGTCGACTCGGGGATGGGCGTGTTCAAAACCCTAGTGGTATATGGGCACGTTAAACTAGTTATCATCATCAAAACTGATAGAGTATGAGACTTTAAAGGAAAAGGACAATAAAGGCATTTGACCTGGTATGCATATTCAACGATATATAATGCACATTATTGCTTAACCTTTAGACTACTGGATTAATTTTTAACAAAAACCATGTTGAGTGGGTACAAGTTTATAATTTTTACTCACATATATTCACTTAAATGTCTTATAAATACATGAAATAAAGTTCACATATGAATTGGTAAGTATTATTTTCGTGGGTTTTTGTAATTTTTATTATTTTTAGATCAGCTAATGGTGATTAAAATTAGGCAAAAAATAAAAAAAGTTGCGTTTACTTACAGGCATTTGTGGCCAGATGTCCAGTATTTATGTCCATTATTCCCGATAACAGTGGTTTTCTGACCGATTTTTTTTTTTAAACCCGAACTACGATTCATATTGCAATATTTGGTGATTTTCGTTGTTGGTAAAACGATCAAATTTATTATCAAATTAGCTGTTACAATCAGCTATTGATCCCTGAAAATGACCGCGACGTGCCGCCATTTTTGTCAAGCGAAAATACTTGCCGAAAACCGCTTTTTGAACTCAAAATTTCAAGGTATTTTCAATTGAAAAAATCAAAACAAAAGCCACCAGTTTGAAAAAAAAATCTTTTTTCTTTTATTATATTTCCGTTTCTGGTGAGTGTCGTGTGCAAAACGGTGGGAAATATGAATTGGGGAATGCCCTGTATACAGTATACAGTATGTCGACTGACGTGACGTCGGGCGAGATATCTCACCTGCAGTACTCAGAAGGTTAATATCAACAAGTATAATCGTATAGTTAATTAATAAAATGGTTAAATGTGACGGCTATTATATATAATGGGCGCAGCCATTTTGTATCATCCCAGTGAATACACCCTCTGGCGAGCTGGTGGTTACGTAATACCTAACATGTCACGTCAAGAATTAGTCTTCGAACTGAAGAAACAAAACATACCTGATTTTTCTGTAATAATAATAGTCATCCCAGTAAGCCAGCAACAATTATATATTATTTTTAATACAAAATAAACCACCATTGTCAGTGTTGAAATAACTGTATTATGGTTTGTACATCAATTAACCCACATACTGAAATAATAATTGTAGTGTTTTCTTAGTTAATTGGTCTTTTCTTTCCGTGGCCTGTACCTGTAGTTCCTGATTGGCAAGTGTATATTTAGATGGTCCCAAGACACTGTCTAGACACACTAAAAAGACGTGCCACTTTTATTAAGATCACAGGGTATTACTGTAAGTATTTCTGTAAAACCCTTGATTAAGTAGACTTTCCCATCTAAAATCACAAAACTGACCAATTACATAGTCCCAAAGAAAAGAAAATTATCACTTGGGTATCGTGAGTGGTATACTAACAGGCCTAATAATATCCATTTTTTTCTTTGGATTTAAAAAAAAGAGAAAAATACTATAACTCCATTTCATTCTATTGATGCAAACTGAAATATATTTAGTTAAATAGTTTATTGTACTATCAAGTCATTTATGTTGTTTTACAAGTCAGGTTGATGAAAGCGAAGCACTTTGTCGTAAATTAGAGCGTTTGTTTACACTGCATAGAGCAGATGGACGGAGCTGGCGTCACTTTGCCCCAAGCTATACCACCGAACGTCACAAAAACGAAACAAAATGGCTGCTCCCAGTTAGCAGGAATAGTCATGTTTTTTTATTAACTCTAAAATTACACGTTTTTCATTTGTTAAAGTGTCATTATGTGTTGGTGGTCCGGGTATGCATCTTTCCAACACATAAATCTCTTGTTTGAGTTTACTCTACCTTTAACGTCATGACAACACCATACACATTGTATGCTTGTGATTTAATTAAAGATTAGGTCCAGAAGCATGGTCTCAGATTGGGGTTTTTTCCCCATTTTATCAAGTGCCAACGACTGGTATATCAAAGATTGTGGTATATGCTCCTCTATCTGTGGAAAAGTACACATAAAAATATCTCTTGTTTCTAATTGGAAAATGTAGACATCCAATAGCTGATGATTAATAAATCAGTGTGCTCTAGTGGTGTCATTAAAGAAAACAAACTATTTTCCCACCCACCTTTTTCTGTCTGGAACACAAACTGCTGCAGATCAGAATATGTACATAAGTCAGATGTGGTTCACAACAGCTTGCTCTGATTATCTCATTGTTTCCCCTACCTAGATATTGTCTTTACTTTTATTGGTAACGACGTACAGGTACATACATCTATGTAACCTTAAAAGCTGAGATCAGTTTCCATATAATATTGCTTTAGAATTGGTCACAGTGTCCAACTTTAATACCACATACACTGCCACACATACATACACTCGACGGTTACATGGGTCTGTGGATTAGAAATTAAAAAACAATTCATGATTACATAATTGTGCTTAATTTTTGTTATTTAACTCTCTTTTCCTTTTTTATCTTCTTATTTTACTTTTTGTTTTTGTCTTTCATTATTTAACTTTCTCATTCGTTATTTTAGGGACGATTATATTCCAGCCAGGCAGCACCATCTCGATCTGAGACGGCATCATCATTGCCCAAACAAGGACCTAAGGTATAAAAACATTTTACAGTTTCGATCTGAGACAGCATCATCATTGCCCAAACAAGGACCTACAGGAGTCTCGATCTGAGACAGCATCATCATTGCCCAAACAAGGACCTAAGGTATAAAAACATTTTACAGTCTCGATCTGAGACAGCATCATCATTGCCCAAACAAGGACCTAAGGTATAAAAACATTTTACAGTCTCGATCTGAGACAGCATCATCATTGCCCAAACAAGGACCTAAGGTATAAAAACATTTTACAGTCTCGATCTGAGACAGCATCATCATTGCCCAAACAAGGACCTAAGGTATAAAAACATTTTACAGTAATTTTTTATTTTATTTTATGTGAGGTTCATCTCTTGAATGTGTCTTATTAGTGGAGCTTGCAAAAGAAATTAAAAGTTATTTTATCATCTGTCTTTATAAAAATGTTAGTCTTTCGATGTTAATTGTCACATAATTGTAAGTGTAATGTAAAGCAACACAAATGTTCTTTAAGAAAATCCTTTTTAATTATAGCCTGTGTGTTTGCTTTGCTGTGTTGACATCTGAGTTTTGTGTTTTTCCAGCTGACTAAGTTGCCGAATGGCTTGTTGGTTGCATCTCTCGAGAACAATTCGCCGATCTCCCATGTTTCCGTGGTGATAAACGGAGGGTCAAGGTTCGAGGAGGGACATGACATCGGAGTCACTCACTGCTTGAGAGCTGCTGCTGGACTGGTATTATAGCTTTTACTTTCACTTTCATTTTACCTTCTGGTAACTAGACTTGCACAATTAAAATCATGCCTAAAAAGAAAAATGTATACACACAATACTACATGAATGGCCATTACTACCATTTATCTTGCACTAAGTTACTAATAAGCAAAAGCAAATTAAACTCAGAAAATGATTTCGCTAATGCTGTTGTAAAGTGTGTAATTCTATTTCTGCTCTGTTTAAGTAATTTTATCCACTAACAGTGTTTGCCCGGAAAGGCAAGTGGTCACTTCCACTCCCCTCTACAGTCGGCTAGAAAGTTTTATTAGAACAGCAAACTGATGACCTTGCATTTTAATGTTTAATACATTTCATATGATACTTCATGTGATTGTGTGCCTTGCACATTTCAGTAGAGTGATCTTCAGCTTACCTTGATTTTGCTCAATGCTGATTAAATAGAGAATAACTAATTAATGACATCTGATATCTGCTTTATCTTGTGATGGTAAGAATAAGAAATTCTGCTAGGCTTCGCCAAGCGGAATTTCTCATTAGGCCTGAACAGGATAAAGCAGATATCCGATGTCAGTAACTAGTTATTATATTTATCTTGCAGACCATAACAATTAAGGGGAAAAGCTATTATTTCTGTTATTTCAGCCACCTAGCTAGAGGTCAAGTGTGCAATTTTGTAATGTAGGCTATGCATGTGACGTCACTCATCAAAAGTCATATCCTGCTAGTAGCAGGATATGACTGCTTTATCCGTTATCATATTCTGTCAGTAGAAACAGTGGTTGCAGGATAATATGTGTTTAATGTAAAATACTTTGCATAGGATATCATACAATGCAGTGGTAAGCCTAGTAGAGGGATATTTAAGTAAATCTTAATCATTGGTGGCTGCTTAGCATAATTCATTAAACATTTTATCACATACAAAAGGAATGTGAATGTCTTATTTTATTACAGACTACCAATAACTCAACGATGTTTGGAATCACCAAACACATCCAGCAAACTGGAGGTGACCTGAAGTGAGTATTTTTATTGCTAAATATTAGTCCAACCGGAAGGGACTATAGGTTTTGTCTCCATCATTCTGTCTGTCTGTCTGTCTGTTCCACATATAGTTTTCCATACTTTTTTCCCACACAATTACTCAGGATACTGAGCTGAAATTTTGTATATAGCTTTTTTATGTTCTGTTACAGATCAACTGACTTTCATGGTGATTTACCCAATTTTCACAGTTATAGCCTTTGAACTTTTATGGAGATATGAACAAAAATTGGACCGGGTAGGGGTCATGCATTGCTTTAGCAGTACTCAGAATGCTTGCTTTTTATCAATTATTCAGACTTGACAATAAAATGCCTGGGTAAAAAATTAACGGTTCTGTCTACAGTTAATAAATACATAATGAGGCAACTTGACATCTCACTGGACATTTGTTCATCAATGTCAGATTCGAAGCATGTGTCTTTGACATTTTTCACTTGCCTAATTCTTTGGTAGAGGGTTGCCTGAGGTACTCAGGGTTATAGGATTGATTCCACACATTTGATATACCCAACCTTTCTTGCTTAATTGATTCTTATATTACAGCATGTTTACTGTCAAATGTTTCGTTATTTTAGCAGTTTTCATATTTATTTGAGCAAATGCTATGTAAAATATGTTGTTATTTCAGGTGTATGTCGACCAGGGAGTATGTATACTACACTGTAGAGTGTACTAGAAATCACATGTAAGTAAAGTCAACTTGAAACAAATACAGTGAAACTCCTCAAAACATCTGATTTTAAAGGGCATCCGGTTTAGAGTGGTTCTGTTCTGTACTGATATTTAACAAGGAACTTTGAAAAATTACTGATTTTGAATGAATTTCGGTTTACAGAATGTTTGGTTCAGAGGGGTTACTGTGCGTAATACAGCTGTGTTATAAAGTTAACTGAATTATTTTGTTAACAGTCATAATGTTTTATTCCTAGTTCATATTACTGTTGTCAAAACAAAGTCCAAATGCAGTATAGATTGATTTCCTCTAAGCAGTTGCCTGCCTTAAGAGTTATACTTGTTTGTTATCTTCCTCGAGTCAGCTCGTCTGATTGGGAGGTGGGGGGGATTGGTCATAGTAATGACCCTGTGTTCTGGGGTGTGGTTAAATTAATATTTTTTTCATCGGAATATATAACAACTGCTGCAGTTGCCCAAAGCAGTCGACAATACCGTGAAGTTTTTAATTCACTACAGCATGTTTTTGCCATGGACTGTATTCAATTTTTATTCAGTAGCATGTTTTCTGTTTACATTTTCTTAATAGAAGACATTGTATGAATATTAATTGTTTGGACTTTTGTTGTACAGAGGTGTTGCTTTCAACTTCCTCCGAGACATCACAACAACTCCCGCCTTTAAACCGTGGGAGGTTGCCGATATCCAAGCAAAGCTGGCTCTTGACTTGGGCATTCTGAAGACCCAGCCTCATATTCGTAAGATTTGCTTTTTGTTACTTTAAAAATCACTTGATATTGCTGCTAGTATATTAACTGCATTGGAACTGATTTTATACATAGGATGAAATATAAAACATTTAAAAATACCAGGCAAGTGATAAATTACTCTCCTCATACGCTCCAGGCAAGTGATTTGCATTACATTGAAAATATATTGAGTAAAGCCTGTACATATTGACATACAGGTAAGTTGTGAACAGCACACATTGGACAGTCACTGAAGCAGTATAACTATACTACTATTCCAGCACTTCGATTGGCTGGACAGCTTCTTTTTTGTTCAAATAACAAGCAGGAGGCTTGCTGTAACCTTGTTTTAAGGTGGACGATAAAAATGCTTGTGAGATAAAATCAGGATGCACATGGGCACGCAAATGGTATTGCGCAACTCAGATGTGAAGGACAGGATCAGTTGTTGAGGTAATGTGTCATTTACGATTATCGAAAATAATAAGAATGGATATCCATTTATGAGGGGTGGGGGAGGAAAAGAAAATATAATTAGGTGTAATTCTGTTAAATTATTTCTTAGAATTTTGACCCTTTATAAAAAAAAAAAAAAAAAAAAAAAAAAAAATATAATGTTAAAAAAAAAAACATCCTGTGAAAACCTATTGGACATTCCAGGCTTTGAAAGCTTACGTAATTTCACTAGTATTGAAACTAAAAAGTTGAATATAATAAAATGCCAGTGCCCTTATGTTTATTTCATACTCCTGATACAATTTATTCTGTCACTGAATAATGAAAATATCTGTATTAAAAAAAACTATATTCTAAATCTTTGACTGAAACCACTCAATTAGCTTCTTGCTATATACTATGAAACAGGGCATTTGGGACACATATTGTACCCAGATAGTAGTTTCTTTACACCCAACTTTGGTTGGTTCATCGATTCTTATATTGCATCAAGAGTTTCTTGTTTTGTTTAGGTGTTTTTGAATTGCTGCACAAGGCTGCATTCAGGAATTCCCTTGGAAATTCTTTGTATGCCCCAAAGCATATGTTTGGCAAATATTCCAGTGAACAGGTATGTGTTTTGATGCTCTAATAGAGAATTGTTTAAGCACACCTTTTATTAGTTAAATCAAACATGGGTATCTCTGCTACGATGTTCGTTAGCAGATCTTTTCTGATACTAATGTTCAGTGTCAGTCAACTTTTCTTGCAGTTTGTGTTCTCGTCAGAGACTATTGGTTAGTTCCATGACTGGCATATTGAAGTCTGTGGTATGTGCTGTCTTATCTGTAGGAAATTGTATATAAAAGATCATTTGCTGATAATGGGAAAATGTTACAGGTTTCCTCTGAGCCTATATGTCAAAATTACCAAATGTTTCACATCCAGCAACTGTTGATCGGTAAATCAATGTGCTCTAGTGATGTCGTTAAACAAAACACACTTTATTGGATAGTTCTGAAACTTAATACAGAGATTCCCCAGGGCAGTGTCCACAAACCAGTTGAGATATATATAATAATTTTTAGGAGGTGGGGGAGGGATAAACTGAAGTTTAACATTGAAAATTTCAGTGTCATGATGTCCTTATTTTAAGATTGGTAAAACAAATTAGATATAAAAATAAATGTTTTTTAAATATATGTTTATTACAGACTTCTTTGTATACATGATTAAAGTGCTAGTAACTAGAAAATATTAGTATACCTTACTGTAATTGTACTGACTTAGTAGTGCATCTGCAAATATAAAGTGTAATTTTAAGCAATGTTTCAGCATTTTGTAGTAATCTTAAAAAGATATTGTCCAGCAATTCTTGAGGCTAAAACTGAACATATTAGTTCCTTTTATTGCTATAAAACTTACGGATTGTTACCTTTGGTGTAAAACCACTAAATTATGCATTTTTACAATGGTAATATAAGATAATTTATTTTGTACTTCAGGTAACCTGTGCCCATTTTACATTTTGTTTTAACATTCATACGGTAATGCATGTAGTTCCTTATAGTATACTTGTGTCTATACCACAGTAAAACTATAAAATATGTTCTGTAAATTATTCTTTGAACTTTATTTTAATGTATCCAGTATATTTTGTTCAACAGCTGATGCACTTTGTGAAGAACTACTACACTAGTGGGCGTATGGCGCTGGTTGGTGTCGGGGTGGACCATGACTATTTGGTAGCTGAAGGAAATAAATTCACCCCGTTTGATTCCACTGGAGCAACTGGAGTGAAAACAAAATACCATGGAGGTTAGTACCATCCTTTTCTTAATTAGTATATTGTAGTAATGCAGGTTGTTCATTGTTTCAGAGTAGGCAGCTATGTTAAGGACCACCTTAAGCAATGTACGTCTGTAATCAGACCCCGTCATTTAAGGGGAGCCATCACTCTCACTCCAATCAATCTCCTGAAACTAGTTCCAAGTAAGTAATTTTTAACTCCCCTTATCATGTGAATTTATATTATAGCAACATGGTAAAACCTTAAATGGCTCCCCATAATCTTAAGTTTGGGGAGGAAATAATTACTCTTCTCAATTTCCTTCACTAAAATGTAGACAGCATGAAGGTTTGCTAGCTGAAGATGGTCAGCTTATATTGACACGTTCAAGTATGCTCATCAGGGCACAAACTTAACTGAATAGTAACGTAGGCAGCAATTGGCATAGCTGCCATAGATGGTTCTTTACCAATGACAGTCGGGTTTTTTTTACATTGGATAAAAATTACTGCTGTCACTTGAAGGGATATTTTGGGGGTTTTAACTTATTTGTTGCAAAAATTAGGGCTTAAAATGCTGTAGGTAGCACATTCTTAAATATGACTCCTGCTCGAAGAAAAAAAGGGTGATGTTAGTAATCATGAGTAACTTGAAGCTATTTAACAAAAATCTTTTTGAAGAATTTATTAGTTATATTTTTATTTATTTATTATTATTATTATACGTATATATCATTTCAGGTGAGATGAGAAAGGCCACAGGTGCTAATCTAACATTCTCTGCTGTAGCAGTAGAAGGACCAAGGTATGTTCTTGAACAGTTGGTTTACATACAGGGATGTGTGGTGGGTGGGTCAACCCACTAGAGAGGAATGTAGGCTGCTACAGAAGGCAGGACTATAGGGCTGGGTGGAGAAGAGCATGGTTCTCTACTTGAAACCACTCCCAGATAAAGTGCTCCTCTGATGCGTGGTCTGTCAATCCACATCGGCGGGCCTATTAAGCTATTTCTTGTTCCAGCCAGTGCTCCACAACTGGTGTAACAAAGGCTATCTTGTCTAGGATGCTGCATATCAGAAAGAGCAGCCCATTGCATGGTGGCAGCGGGTTTCCTCTCTCATTATCTGTGTGGTTGTTAACCATATGTCTGACGCCATAAACTATAATTAAAATGTGTCGAGTGCGTCGTTAAATAAAACATTCCTTCCTTCCTCTCTTATTGTGCGAGCGAGTATTTACGACCAATCCTTCTACTGATGATATTTACTAGTGACACCAATGTAATAAAACACAAAGAAATACTAATGATAATGATATTTATCCTATAACTTACCTATAATATCCATGTCATAAACCCATTTGATATTTACTAGTGACACCAATGTAATAAAACACAAAGAAATACTAATGATAATGATATTTATCCTATAACTTACCTATAATATCCATGTCATAAACCCATTTGATATTTACTAGTGACACCAATGTAATAAAACACAAAGAAATACTAATGATAATGATATTTATCCTATAACTTACCTATAATATCCATGTCATAAACCCATTTGATATTTACCATTATCCTATAACTTACCTATAATATCCATGTCATAAACCCATTTGATATTTACCATTATCCTCTAACTTACCTATAATATCCATGTCATAAACCCATTTGATATTTACCATTATTAAACAAGACTTGTATACCTGAGAGTAACATTTGGATGAGATTTAGCTGAAGTGCATGATGTCAAACTACATTTGTGCTAACCGATAGTCAACTACAGAACTTTGATTTACTAAATATATTGAATTAAATTTTTATTTTAGAAGTGTTATAGGCAGGGTTTCTGCCAGAGGGTAAAATGGGTATGGCGCCATACCCAATTTTTTTTTTTTTTTAAGTTAACATTTTGACAAAATTAATGATTCTTATTATTATTGTATAATTTTCTTAACCCTAACCCTAAATGTAACCCATTTTCTTTGTTGGGGAGGCCCCCCTTACCCCCTGTTGACTGTGGCTGCATTTAGTTTCATAGCGCCATACCCAAAAATTTCTTTCTGGCAGAAACACTGATAGGATAAATAGAATTTGCTGCTCATGTTTTTTAGAATGTAAAATATCAACCTTGTTTAGTTAATTGGTTAATCGGCAGAGCCTCAATTTATATTTTCCATATTAAAAACCAGTCGTGATGAATCTATATAATATGCTAATGATGACAATATATTTCAGTCTGGGAAGTCCGGAGATGTTTCATGCCGGGGTACTGCAGAATGTGATGGGAAGAGGCCCGTATGTCAAGTGGGGCACAAACCATACCTCTCGAATAGGCCATGCAGTCAGCCAGTGTACGGGACTGCCCAGTGCTGTGAGTGTGTTTTATTGTGGTGGTTCACATTTACAATAGTGGAGTGACATACTCTAGGTATGAGCCCAGCCTTTGAAAGAACTAGTTATTAAAAAAATGTCTTTGGCCTTTATTTTGTCATTCTTTAAATTGTTACCTGACAATTTGCTAAAAGCATCTGATATTTTACGAAGTGTTAAGAGATCATACTGACAATGCAACCCATTGTACACATTGTATACATGCCTGTTTGATTTTACAGTAATTAACTGTTTATGATTCTGATCGTCTTGTAGGTGTCCTGCATCAATGTCAATTACACAGATGGTGGATTGTTTGGATTCTTTGCTGTTACTAACCCTGACGATGCAGAAAAGGTAAACAGTTAATTTGTTTTGTTAAACATTTTTTCTTATACATGAGTTATTTATGATTTCACACAGCAATAATGTGTGTGTTATCAATTTAAAGATATACGATCGGCTTCTCCTAGGTGATCATCCAGTTGCCACAACCATACTATCCAGTGGGAAAAAAAAAGCACAATGGAAATTGTTTGCTCTGAAACATATAAGTTAAACTGAAACTGATTGCTCTGTGATATATAAGTAAACTGCAAACACTGTAAATAAGACATTTAAATGTGTTATGAACCTGTTGTTTTCAGGATTTGTAAGAAATAAAATACTACATTCTTGTCTGTATACCATTTATCTTACAACTCATTTTAATAGGTATCCAACTTGTTTTTTCTTGTTATATATGTTTTGAAACATAAATGGTATTTAGTGAATACGCATAAACATGTTATTCTAAACTACAAAATGTTTTTTATTGAACTATCCACTAAAACTTATTTAGCCCATGAAATTACAGAATTTTGCAGTAATTGGAATTGACAGCAGTCCAGGTGGTACAAGCAATTTCTTTTCACATTACCTGTCCTCACAAGTGCACCTCCCCCCCCTCCTCCACACGCAAGTGGTCTGGTCCGAACATCCGAACATCCAATGGGATGGCCTAAATTCTACTGCCTACTGCTCTCTAGTTCCGGTCACATGACTGTAACTTCCTTCTTTTTCTCTTCGCTAAAGGGTCTGGACGTCTTTTCTTTGGCTCTGTTTTGGAGTCAGTTTTTTCATCGACCTTTTGGTGGAATCTTTTCTGCCATCGTATTCATTGTCTTTCGTGTATCATTTCACGTCATTCACTTGGTTTTCCAAGTGTTTATTTTCCTTGAAATGTTTGTTTTTGTTTGTTGGTTAGCATCGTGTCAGCCGCCATTTGCAAATATGGTGTCGGTTGTTGACCGGCTTTGTGTTTTGTCATGATTGTTTTTCTTTCTATTTCACAGATAGAAATTGTTATCATGTCTGATATTAGTGTTCATCGACTTGTGCTGGCGTGTTTACGCTGTAAGAAGTTTACCGCTGACGACGACCCACATGACTTATGTCTGGGTTGTCGTGTTTCATGTGCTCTTGACTCGAGATGCGACCTTTGTTCGGGGTTATCGGAAGTTGAGTTTGCTGCGTATCTGAAAGTGGTGTCAGCGAGGGCCAAGAAGGTGGAGACCCCACCTTCCATCGCAGACTCCGTAGCGGATGTGTTACCCTTCATTTTGCCATCTGTGCTTCAAGAACCAATGGCGACTTCCTCCAAACCGGCGGATTCGGGGTCAGGGCCGGTTCCAGTTCCCTCTTCGGGGGGTTCAGTTCCTTCGGCTCCACCTGTTACAGGGGTCCTGCTGCATCTACTCAGCCCGTTAAGAAGTATTCCATTAGACGTTCTATGGGATCCACAGCTTGTCGATCTTCAATACCGTCACAGGATAAGCAGAAGTCATCTTCGGCGCATCAGAGTCGGAACCGTAGCCGTTCACCACGGCCTGTACAGATTCTATGGACCGTCATCGCAGATCTTCAGTTGATGTGGCCTCCGAGAGTTCCAGACGGGACCGTCCATGGTCCAGTTCCCCTGCGTCTTCCGTTCCGGCAGATCGATTTGCCTGTGCTCGAGTTCTACGAGACTTCGGAAATGACGCTCCAGCGGCTTCCGTCATTGATGTCGTGTGCGACATGTTGCCGTCCCTGCCGCATCCACCGACACCCTCTAAGAAGGGGCCTATACCGAAGATTGCGATTGATGTTCCACCAGAAGATGTGGTCATCCGTTCCTTGGCAGCCGGTACCTTAATCGCATTCCGTGTCGCACACCAAGGTTTTACAGGACTCTGTCGACAAACTTCTGGAGAAGGGAGCCGTTTACACCAGGCTTTTATTCGGAACGTCTTTCTGGTTCCAAAGAAAGATTCCCAGGACCTGCGGATGATTCATAACATGCCGTTTTTCAGCGACCACTACCTGCTTCCTCCTCCGGCCTTCAAAATGTTGACAGTGCGAGATGTCCTTGCTGTAGTACAACTAGGGGATTGGCTTGCTTCGCTGGATCTCAAGGATGCGTATCCATGCCCCGATCCATGCAGATTACCACCGCTATCTGAGGTTTATGCTACAAGGTCGTCATTATGAATGGACAGTCCTGCCATTCTGGATATTCATCGCTCCATGGCTGTTCACCAGAATTATGGCTCCGATATCCCGTTTCCTGCATCACAGAGGTATCTCCTTTTACCCGTACCTCGACGACTGCCTGATGAAATGCCAGAGTAAGACATGGCTTACTGCACACGTTGCCTTCATCATGGATTTACTCCAGTGTCTCGGTTGGATCATCAACCTCGAGAAGTCAAGACTGACTCCTACACAGTACCTACAATTCATAGGAGCTTGTCTTTGATCCGACCTGGGCCTAGTTCAAGTTCCTCTCGACCGTTGGGAGAACATCCAAACCATGGTTTCCAGGGCCTTAACCGCTCCGATGTCCTTCCATGGGTGGCAGAGTCTCCTGGGTCTCCTCACTTCGGCTCAGGATTTGACGCTCAGAGGTCGCCTCCAGCTTCAGCGGTTGCAGATGTTTCTCAATCCGTTTGTTCATTACAACAATTCAGACTTGCTCATCAGTCTCCCAGATGAACTCCGGTCCAGCCTGCGGTGATGGCAACTCCAGTTGAATGTCTTAGATGGAGAGTCTATGCGGCCCTTCCAAGCCACTCATCACCTGTTCATCGATGCGTCACTAGACGGTTGGGGAGCCCATCTCAGCAACCACACTACCTTGGGGCTGTGGTCTCCCGGCGAAGTCGGACTACACATCAACCTGTTGGAGTTGTTGGCAGTCTACAACGCAATCCATCATGGTGGCCACAGACAGTACCACCACAGCGGCTTACATCAATCGCCAGGGCGGAACACACTCCAGCAGTCTGCTGCAGTTGACGTATCATTTCTACCAGTTGGTCGACGAAATTCCTCTTCAACTTCGGGCTCGCCATATTCCAGGCGTTTCCAGTGAGTTAGCCGATACTCTGTCTCGTCCGTGGTCTCCACAGTCGACGGAATGGATGCTGCATCCGGAAGCGTTTCGATAAATGTGCGACAACCTTTGGACACCAAACATCAGTTAAGGGTTTACGTGTCTCCGGTGCCAGATCCCGAAGCCTTCAATCTAGACGCCTTGGCCATCAGCTGGGACAGGATGGATTCGTAGGCTTTTCTGCCTCCCATCCTACCTCCCAGGGTGCTACAGAGGTTTCAGCTGTACACTTGTCGGCTACTACTCATCGCTCCGATGTGGCCTTCCAGGGTGTGGTATCCAGATCTCGTACGTCTTGCCGATCCGCATCCACTACCTCTGCCAGACTGGGATCATATGTTGTTGTCTCCCACGTCCTGACTACACCATCCACATCCTCAGTTGTTCAAACTGCACACGTGGACATTATTACCAAGAGTTTGAGGAAGAAATGTTTTTCTTCCCAATCCACGGCAGCCATTTTGAAAGCTCACAGATCATCTACTACTGCGGCTTACAACATCCAATGGATTTTTTGCTGTATTCTACGTACATCTTTGAAATTGAAGGGGTCTACCATTGCGGGCTACATTTCGGTCATCGCTACGGTTCATGATGTGGCTACTGGAACGAAGCTATCGAATATCTCTGAGATCCATAACATGATCAAGGGATTTCGACTTGAAGATCAGGTTGACCGTTTTCGGCCGCCAAAATGGGACTTGACTCTTGTGCTACGAGCGTTGTCGACCTCACCTTATGAGCCGATCGAATCATCTTTCTTGCAAGACTTGACTCGGAAGACAGTGTTTTTACTTGGATTTGCCACGGCTGTTCGTGTATCAGAAATCCATGCTCTTGATGTGGACTTCCACCGAGCTCGTCATGCGGTCACCTTGGGGTTACTCATGAACTTTGTGGCAAAGAATCAGCTACCTGACCAAGCGCTTCGCTCGTATGATGTGCAAGCCCTCTCCTCTATTGTCGGTCCAGTGGCCGTTGAGGACTTGGCCTTATGTCCTGTCAGAGCACTACACCATTACATCAAGAGGACTAGATCTTTTCATCAACATCGCAAGAGACTTTTCCTCTCCTGTAACCAGAGTCGGTTGACGGATATCTCCAAGAACACGGTTGCCACTTGGATTCAGTCTTCTATCCTGACTGCATATCAGAAAGAGGATTTGCCTGCTCCATCTGCTACTAACCCGCATGAACTCCGTGCCTTGGCTGCCATGATGTCCCTGCACTGCAACACACCCATTCAGCACATTCTAACTGGTTGTTTCTGGGCTACGGACTCCATATTTGCTAACTATTATCTGAGGGATGTCTCCACAGTAGACGTTGAGGGATTCCATCATCTGGGTCCAGTTGTTGCTGCGCAGACTCTGGTGAATACAAGCCGTCCTCGTCGTCATCGTCGTTGATGTCTGTCGGAATCTTGGCTGCATACCGAGATGTCCATCGAATCGACAGGTGAGGATTGCTTAGACTTTAGTTCTTTTGCACGGTTCACGCACTGGTGCTGGAACTTTTGTCTCGATAACATTTACCTTGCACTGCATGTGGTTATCTGTTGTCATAATTCCCACAGTTCTTTGGTGTACTAGACAGAAAACACTCGGGGGGGGGGGGGGGGGGGGGGGGGGCTTCAGTTCAATGTTCTGACGGATGAACCTCATTACGTTGTCGCTTGTTTTTACTAACACTTCAATACGTGGGGGGTTACCTAACACCTGCATCATTGGTGGCTACGTCTTCCCACCCTGTCAGAACCAGCATGAGATGTGGCTTTCCGACTCCCGGTCCATGTATTCTAGGAGCCGTAACCGCCACTGCTGACGGATGTCACCATTCTGGTTGTTGTTACTAACATCACCTGCATTGGTCTGTGACGGACATCCCTAGGAGGAGGGTTTACCACGGTTGGCCTCATTCTTCCACTAGTCAGCCTCTATCCGGTCTTTGGAAGTTATCAAATGCATCTTTGGATTCCAGAACCCACCGCCTTCTGTTGAATGCTGCTCTTGTGATACATTACCTGTCCTCAGGATTTCATCCAGCCCGAGCCTCCCCGCTTCCTGTTTTCCGTGCAATGCGCTCAGGGAAAAAGAAGGAAGTTACAGTCATGTGACCGGAACTAGAGAGCAGTAGGCAGTAGAAGAATTTAGGCCATCCCATTGGCTGTTGGGATGTTCGGACCAGACCACTTGCGTGGGGGGGGAGGTGCACTTGTGAGGACAGGTAATGTATCCATAAAAGAGAAAACACTCCAAGTTTTATCCAGTTTTCTCTCTCGCTGCTTGTTAACCTGGATAGACAACCAGTTACATGCTTGTAACTTTGAATGTTTGAAAATGTATCATTACCAGTATTGTTATTTTGGTTAAACCTATTTTGTGGCTTCGTTTACATGCTTGGAACTTTGAATGTTGTTTAAAAATGTATCATATCCAGCATTGTCATGGTTAAACCTATTTTTTGGCTCTGCTTACATGCTTGGAACTTTGAATGTTGTTTGAAAATGTATTATTATCAGCGTTGTCAATATGATTAAACCTATTTTTTTGGCTGATGTTGCAGGTTCTAAAGACGGCGATGGAGCAGTTTTTATCTGTAAAAAAAACTGGAATCAAGGACGAGGAATTTGCCAGAGCCATGTAAGTAATGTCTATAGAAATGTTTTTATTACTGGCAGTCTATTCAACTGCTAGTTGGTGAGCTCTGTGGTTACAGAGTTTATTAGGCAAATATTCTATATAAACTGAGTTCTTGTATGACCTTCTACAATCAGGCTGAAACAAAAATATTAACATTTTTTTAAATGGAATTGGCTTACAAATAAAGGAGTAAATAATTTAGCACATCTGCAATAAATATATGGAAAAAGCTAATAAATTGATTTTCATAAATATCAGATGGTTGAGATCATGGTATTGTATTTTTACAACAAATGTCCCAATTCATTATCAACAAAAATGCACAAAACCCCGACAAATGACATGTTGACAAGATAAAAACCCCATTGTACTAAGGTAGTGTTAAACAAACATTCTTCTTCTCTTATTGAATTGGGGCCGGGATGTACTCCAGCGGTAAAGCGCCCACTTGATGCGTGGTCAGTCTGGGTTCAATCACCATCGGTGGGTCCACTGGGCCATTTCTTGTTCCAACCAATGCACTACGACTGGTATATCAAAGGCTGTCGTATGTGTTATCTTGTCTGTGTAGCTGATGATTAATACATTGATGTGCTGTACTGGTGTCGTTAAACAAAACAAACTTTAAACTCTTATTAACTTGTGTTTGTGTTTCAGAACTCAGCTGAAGAGTCAGATTGCGATGTATTTTGAGAAGCAGGACAATGTTAAACAAAACAAACTTTAACTCTTATTAACTTGTGTTTGTGTTTCAGAACTCAGCTGAAGAGTCAGATTGCGATGTATTTTGAGAAGCAGGACAATGTTCTCATTGATCTTGCCGAGCAGACTCTGGGCCATCAGAAGGTTGCAACCATGGATGACATCTTCAAACAAATCGATGCCATCACAAAAGATGATGTGGTCAAAGTAAGTCTTCATAATGAACTACGTTAATCAGTAAATTATGTAACAGAACTGGGCATAAACACAGGTCATGTTGTCAAAGTAAGTTGTGCAGTGAATAGAATAGAATAGAGAATAAATACCTCGCTGCCTTTACAAAAGATGATGTCATGAAAATAACAGAGTTGACTGTAGTGTAAAAAAAATGGGGAATAGTGGTACAAAAGAAAATGGGGTAACAAAATGAGGAATAAAAATTGATGGCTTTACAAAAGATGTCATCAAAATAAAGTTGACTGTAGTCAGTGTAACAAAATGGGGAATAAACATTGATGGCTTTACAAAAGATGATGATGTTATCAAAGTAAGGCTTGTCAGAATTGATCACAAAGGGGGGAGTGGGAGGCAACCTTTTTATATACCCACCACCCATAAATAATATTTTTGTATTAAAACTAAGTAAAAAGTGCATAGAAAAAAAAAAAAAAAAAAGACTGCAGCAAACCAACTTGACATGAAATACTTCTGGAACCGTTCTTAGATCTGCCCTGGACTCACTGGCATATCAAAGAGGTTGAACCCAAAGTGGATGTGTCTGAATCTTTATTGGATATAGGCATGTTAATAGTTTAAACACACAAACAATAATAAAGAATGTTATTACATTTCATCATGAAGACGGATTACAAATGCATTAAAACTGCTGTCAAATGTGAACCAGCAATGTTGAAAAATCCAATGAAATGTCATCTCGATATGTGATAACATTGGCTTTGATAAGATCTACAGATGGAGACTTAAAACGTGAGAAGTCCGTAAGATCCGATTTTAGATTGCATGGTATGCTGGCTTCAGTGTGTATATGTTTATGTCCATCTTCCTTGTCATTATATCTATGGCACTATGTAACTTAATTGGTGAGCATTTATCTGGGGTGTAATGGATTTCAGGATTGACCAGCCTTAATGGAGGTTCTTCCACCATCCCAAGCAGTGCAATACGACTGGTTCATCAGAGGCTGTGGTATGTGCTGTCCTGTTTGGGAAAGTACATCTAAAAGATCCCATTCTACTTTTTCAGTAGTATGCAGCAGCAGATTTCTGTTTTCTTAACCTCAACCAAGAGTTGGAATGTAAGATTCCCATCATGTACGGTCATGTGGGATAGAAAGTCCACCTGAGGTGGTCGAAATTTTCACCACTGATGGTGTACTTTTTCTATCCCACATGACCACATATGATGGAGTCTTTTTCTCTCATCCATTTTGTAAATAGATTATATTTTACATGAACAGACAAAGATGGCTGAAAAGGTAACTTTTTTATTTGACCATTTTATCATAAATTAACTGCATTATCGTATTTGCTGTTTGTTTCATGTGTTAAATAACAAGATAGCTTTTATAAAAGTTTTAATAACAAAATATTGATTTAAAACTGTTTGATGACCTCACATCACCATCTCGCATTAATATGATGTTATATTAAGCACAAGCATGTGATATAGAAATTGCTTACATAGCTTTCTTTCATGGGATAGCTCTGTCCCATATACTTTAGGGTGAGAGAAATAACCATATGTTAAGACACGAAACAGCTGTAGTTTAAACTCTTCCTTTTCTAATATTTCTGTTCTCTTTTTTAGCTTGCTACAAAATTCAGCAAGGGAAAGACTTCCATGGCTGTTCTCGGTGATCTGACCAAGACCCCATATATGGATCAGTTGTTAAAATAATCAAGTGTTGTCCTGATAGAGGTTTTACAACAATCCTTTAATAACGAACACCAGAAACAGTTTGAACTGCAGCGGAATTCTTTATACAGTGACATTATTTGCTCTACATTACAGACTTAAATTATGTATGGACGTCACCAGTGCTTGTGAAATTTGGAAAATTATAAAATAGGTTGAATTAAAAATATTCTGTCAAGTTTTTATGAGTCTAGTTGAAAATTATTTTTAAATAACTGCAAGAAAATGAAATTCTCGCCCATTTTAGAATTTGTTGGTTTTGCCTCGTGAGGTTCAGTCAAACCAGTCACTTGTTTGCACTTAGAAAAAACAAAACTAAATATAATTATATATATATATAACTATATATATATACTACTCAAAAGAATTTAAGGGTCAGACGATATTTTCGACATTATTTTCTGAATGTCAATTATATTAGCTAGACCATAATGTCACGCATAGTATTGTTCCATTTTGACGAAAGTCGGTCTAAGCAACCCATAAATGAATTAAAATCCACTGTCATTGATACTGTCGACTAGTTCTAATGGCGAAAACATGCTTACATTTGCACGTAAATTAGGGCGAAAGCGAAAGGTCTGCTAAGTGCCCATAACTTGCTTTTTCACAAAGCGCTTCATGTGCACGCTTTGCATGTGTATTCCATGTTTCCAATGCCGAATTTCCGTATAATTGGAGTTTGCGTTCGTGTACGGTGCACACTCCAAATTCGACAATGGTACGACTTCAACTGACTATCAAAGATCGAGGAAGGGCTATTGCTTGGCTTCAGGATGGCAATACGCAAAGAAATGTTGCTCTGAGACTTGGTGTCAGTCAGAGTGTCGTTGGCCGACTGTGGCAACGGTACCAAGCAACGAATTCTGTTCGAAATCGTCCACGTTCGGGAAGACCCCGAAGCACTACAAATAGAGGACCGCTACATCACCAATATGGCTCTACATCAACGCACAACCACTGCACGCCGATTACGTGACAATTTGCGGACTGCAACTGGAACTAGAGTGTCTGATCAAACCATACGCAATCGTCTGAGAGCCAATAATCTATGCTGCCGTCGCCAGGCTGTTCGACCACCACTCCTACCACGTCACAGAACGCCAGACGTCACTGGTGCAGTGGCAACGTGTTCAGTAGGGTCGAGTGATGTTCACTGATGAGTCCAGGTTTAGTCTCCAGTTCAACGACGGTCGGGTTCGTGTCTACAGACGTCCTGGGGAGCACTTCGCTGACGTTAACGTTAGACAACGTCACCGGTTCGGTGGTGGCAGCGTCATGGTGTGGGGCGGCATCTCTATCCACCACAGGACCCCCCTCTATGTGGTGGATGGCAATCTGAATGGAATCCGCTATCTGAATGAGATTATCCGGCCGTTGGTTCTCCCAGGCCTTCAGCAGATTGGTGGCGGGGCGGTTCTGCAGGATGACAATGCCAGACCCCACCGCGCCAGGGTGGTAACGGACTTTCTCAGACAACAAGGTATCGCCAGGATGGATTGGCCAGCATATTCGCCTGACTTGGCCCCAATAGAGTCCCCCTGGGACGAATTAGGCAGGAGAGTTCAGGATAACCATGCCCCTCCGGCCAACCTTCATGATCTGGGTCAACTTCTTATGGCAGAGTGGCAGGCCATTCCCCAAGAGTTCTTCAGACGTCTGATCAACAGCATGAGGCAACGATGTGTCGAGTGTATTCGCGCCAGGGGTGGATTCACACACTATTAAACGAATGTTCTAATGTGTAAAATCCATGTTTGACAACCTTTAACTTTGACAGCATGTCATGGGACTTTCTTGTATACAGTGACGTTTATTTGTGTTTTTTTGTAAATATGGAACAATAAATAAAAAATTTGATGTAATTTTACATCATCAATCTAATACACTCTGAAACTTGTTTGGTTATAACTTTTTGACCCTTAAATTCTTTTAAGTAGTATATATATATATATATATAGTTACATAGTTTATATAACTATATATATAATTATATAACTATATATATGTATATTTATATTTTACTAGTGCAAAACAAACATCACTACAACTTCAATAAAAATAATGATGCCTTGACGCGTTATCACCATTTTTAATATGAGGACAGATATTTAGTCTCCAGTGTTTTAGAGTATTAGTCTGGTGCAACAAAGGCTTTGGTATGTGCTGTCCTGTCGTGGGATGGTGTATATAAAAGATCCCCTTAGTGGTTGCATTTCTGAAAGAGTAGCAATGTGTTTCCTCTCAAGTGTAATTCTCAACAATATAACCAATGTCAAGTATGTTTTTACACAAAACATTTCTTCCTTCAGAGCATTAGTATGGTGAAAACATCCTTTTGACATGCCAAGGTTACACAACAATGATCAGGTTTACAAGGAGATTCATCAAGGGAAGAAAAACAACAATATATTCTAACATGGCACAAAAACACAACTCACTAAGACTTGTATTAAAAAAATAGTTTTATTACATGGCCAACTTTGGTCGAAACTGCATTGTGCTATTTTTATTGCCTGCACCAACAATGTAGTGTAAACTTACATAATTATTTCCCACTGGCAAAAGAAAACTAATAAAATAATTTACAGTAGAATCTCTCTGGATCAACACACCATTAACAATTTACAGTAGAATCTCATTGGGGCATCTTAATTTGTCTGACTCGGCTACTTTGAACCTAGCATTTGGACATTTTGGTAACACTGCCCAATGATTAACCAAATTATATTTGCAAAACATAAATTATTTTGTACTAGTGTAACCAAGCAATATGGTTAACAGAGGTAAAAACTTGAGATGCCTTGTTCAACCATTGCATCAGATCTATTCATGTTCAAGTTAATGCCACTTGCAGGAACATAAAGTGTTATAAATGGCATTGTTAAAACAATGCAAACCAATCAATCTGCCTTTCAGTTAGTTATACAATAGTCCAAGGCAATGATGTGACCGAGTGATTGGTCAGTTGTCAAATGAGTGAAATTGTGACACGAAAGGCTGTATTGTTGCCATTTTAAATTTAATGAATAACAGGTTTTTGTGAAACGGCCTTCCCTCCGACAGAATTAACATTACTGTGCAACAGAAGGCTAGCAATTTACAGCTAGCATGGTTTGATTTATTTCAGGAGTCATTATACCCCTCACTTTTTCCAGTTATTGTGCTCAGGAGGCTGGAAAATGCTCTATTTAAATAGCCAAAATTCAATGTGTTCTCAGGTGAGCTTGTCAGTAACAAGTTTGGGGCCCCATTTTTATCTCCTGGATAAACAGAACGGAAGCTGTATACCCACACACAGATTTTTAGTACTCTGTGGGTCCTACATTTAAAAGAAAAATTTGGGACATCGAGCATAGCTGTATGTTCAACCATTCCGCATTGAAGCCAATGAGATTGTACTGTAATTGAAATCCAACCCTAAAGTATACTCAATCTATTGGTGTCATAATGACCATATGCACTTAGGGTGATCTTGGCACCAAGATTACTTTGTGGAACGGAGCCCAGGAACATATCTTACAAATACATGTACACAACAGCCACTTGGTAAATTTGGAACATTCTCGAACATTTGGGTTCGAGCAACCTTAGCCCCACGTGTTGTGAATGCGTTATAGATAATGGTTCACTATATTGAGGCAAATCTGCACTATAGTTTGAGATAATATGTATTAAAGGGAAGAAAAGTATAAAAAGAAAAGAGAAAAAAGGCCAACTTGACAGTAGACAGTATTGCTTTCATGCTCAACAATGTTTCCTCTACTCCAGCACTTCATACCTACTTGTTTCAACTTCAAGGCAGGTTTATCTCAGGCCGATTTTAAGCACTTTTTAAAGGGTGTATATGTAATGAACCTTGGTCTGGCATATGCATTATTAATTCACTTTTTTTTACAAATATATAATTCTTTAAGTACCATACCACTAGTTTGGTGGGACTTTTCTCAAATCTTATACAATCCTTTAGTTCTAATAGTATGTATTGATCAAAATAAACATTGACCAGTACACAACAGTTGAATTAAACATTCCAACCACTCTGTTTAATCTCTTTTTATCACTGCAATTCACTTAATTCTATCATCTCGCATCATTTCTAGTTTCTGGTCGGCCGTGCATTATTCTTGGCTTGAAACTTCCCCTACCCATCCCTCTCATTCCACCCCGTGCCCCCCTCATGACATGTCCGCCCCTCATATTTCGAATATTATGCCCGCCCCGAGCCATCCCTCTTCCTCCTCTACCCCTATCCCCCATATTTCCTTGTTTGTTTTTGGGCTGGGGTGATTTCGGTCTCAGTCTCTCGATTTCCTCTGAACATCCCGTCAACGTGCTGTCCTGATCAGGAAACAGCTTGGCGTACACATCAGCGTCAAAGTTACTGCTTTGTATTTCTGGTCCGAGCGACAACCACCCGGGGCGGATTGTGCTATCCCGCCCAAACAGATGCAGACGCCGTCTGCCCAAGCAGAAATGTTCTATGATGTGGAATATCTCCACTGGCTTGTCCTTGCAGCCATACTCTGGTTCTTCGGCAATAATCAAGTCAATGTCCACATTAGCGTGAATGAAATCCCCGTCTGTGCTTCGCTTTACTGTGCCCTTGATTCCCATGATGCAGTGTTCCTAAAACATACAGGAAATCAAACAGAGAAATCACTTGGTTTTTCAATGACCAGCAAATCGGCTGTTAATAAAAATTAAAAAAAAACGCTGAAACATATTTTTGTTCCTTTCCTCATGACTCAATTATGGTAATGAGTTAGTTTCCTGCTCAAAAGGGTGGGTGGGGGGGGGGAGAGAATTAGTATCAAATTTTGAAGAAAAAAAATATTGTAGTCAATAAACTCCCTTGAGTATAAAAATTCAGTGCAAAGAGCTTTGAAAACTATAACATATCACAGGTAAATGTCTTTACAAACTGAATACCTACCCGTGTGTGTGAAGGGTGTCTCAGACCCACATCAGGTATCTTCTGTTCACACCCTTGGGTGATTGCTAGAGATATATATTATTGTCCCAGATCACATATACAGAAATGTCAGGGATAATTTGAAGCCATTTTACCTTGGTTCTCTGGAAGATGGCATCTGGTTCTAGATTCTTGTTGTGTCCAGGGTTCTTGATGTTGGTTTTTATCCAGCAGATGTCCTCGCATCTTCGGAATCCCCACCGTTTCAAACACTAGCAGAAAAATAATTTGGATAAAGCTTAAAAACATATTTTACTGTTGAAATTGATAGCTTATCACTAAAAACATACGGTTTGATGAAATAATGAAGTTTTTTCATGTCAATTAAGTTGTCTTTTAATTCCATTGATTTCCAAATCTGTACAGTTCGATGGCTTGCGATATATGGAGTCTTATTTATGGAGTATATAGAATGGTGATATTATTTCATGGTCAATAGCTTAATGTCCAGCTAGCCAGCATCAGTCTTCACTAACTATTCAAATATTTGATTCACTACTGCCCCAAGTTCAGCAACAGCGATACTAATGTTCGCAAACTATCCGACTGGTTCCAGGTCTGATCATTCGGTTTAACGTGAAGCAAACGTTTTTCTGCTCAGTCTTACCCCTAATATTTTACAATAAATCATTTACCTGTCTGCCTCCCTCCAGTCCCTCAGCATTACCACACCACATCCACAGAAATGACCTCTGTGCGGCTACGCTAGGAATATCAAGACGCTGTATCTAAAATGAAAATATGTCAAAAGGGGAATGAAATTTCATTAAAATGACCATACAATAACATTTCCTACGAGATAAATCAAACAATATGGATACATTATAGCCAGATTATTTTCAAAGTGAATATCTAATACAGGAGTTATCTCCCATTCTTTTTGGGTAAAATTCTAAATCACAAATTATATCAATATTCGGCTGAGCAGTCAATTCTTTTATTTTTAGCTTGTTAACTTTTTATTTTTTATTTTTTTTAAATATATTAACTTTTTCACTAATTGCTATTTTCAAAATTCTGCCCCTTTTCAGCTTTACCCCCCATCCTCACCCACCCCTTCTGTCTCGGACCCAGTCACTGGCGAAGTCAGAGATTGTGCCTGGGAGAGATGTGCTTGAACCTTAATTGGATATAGGCACATTAATATGTTATGTTATCCAATCCAATCCAATCATAAATCACAAGACAAATGATATGAGATTCATTAAAATTAATATAGAATGGTATTCACTGAATCCATTTTGGTTCAAAGATGTCTGTGTCCTTAGGAAATCATCAAAAATTTCTTTGACACCTATGTTAGGGTACTCAAACCTATTGTAATTTACAAAGATGTAAACCACATCACACCGTAAATGTTTTTTTACAACAACAGAATGGAATCTTTAATTTGATATGTACTTGCCAACAGGTAGAATATAAATTTCATCTGCCAGTCATGGAGCACTGGCTGGAATGGGGGAGGGACATTGGGGGGGGGGGGGGGGGGGGTACACAGTGGGTCTTCTAAGGAGATCAATCCTATCACACCTCAGGTGAGTGCTCACCTGAAGGTCACCTTGAAAGAAATATATGCTGATAAAGAATGCACAGATTAACAATGCAAAAGTTAAAAAGTTTGTTTTGTTTAAGGACACCACTAAAGCAAATTGATTTATTAATCATTGGCTATCGGATGTCAAACATTTGGTAATTTTTTAAATATAGTCTTAGAGAGGAAACCTACTACATTTTTCGATTAGTAGCAAGGGAGTGCTGTACCACTGGGCTAGGTCCCGCCACAGCGTAACAGTGCAGTGTATTGCCCTGGTTCATATTTGATGATTACACATGTATTGATTGCATCCTAAGATGCACAACTAAAATTCACTTATTTAATCAAATACATGTATTACATTTTGGTGTCAATCTGTATAGCAATTAATAACTGGACGTGTGTCTAAATGAGTCACTGCTTCTTTTGAATAACTTTAATAATCTAAACTATAGCTTGACAATGATATGTTACAGGTTTTTCCCTTTTTTTTCAATATACAAAGGGCATATTCACCTCGTCCCAGTTCCAGTATTTGTCAAATACTGCACCCTTGGTTCTTTGATACTCTATGAGTGGTGGTTCTACCAAAATGACGTCAAATTTACTACCAAGATCTCGAAGGTCAAATGTTTCTAGATCGCACTGTAAATACCTATTAAACAATCAAAGCAAATGATCACAATAACATCTTCCACACAAAAAGTCTAAACCTGATTATTGATAGAAAAATATCCTCTTAAAGAATTATTCCCTTTAAATATTGATGGAACACTATTTTTATCTACAAGTGGGTATAATTGAACAAAAACAAATGTGACTTTTTCTGTTACTATAAAATAAATAAATTATTGTCTTTCTTGAAAACTGAATTACGGTAAATGAAAACTAAACAATTACTGGATACTATTCTTAGTAACCAATCGGGAATGCTGTAAGGGAGACATGCCATCCTAATCCAAAACTGCGGACATGATGCTCAAACATTATGAAGGTTAAAACTTACATTGGTGGGATGTTTGTCTGAGATATTAGCTCATCTTTAAGGCGAATCAACTCTCTCAGCTTAGGATACTCTTCAAATCTGTTGGCTAAACCTTTATAAACAGAATACGGGTTTATTAGTATACATACATACATATCAACAATTTTGCAGTATGTTCAGGCATTTTGAAAAATGATTTGTAATTTAACATTATACCAGCAATCAAATAAACTTGGCAAAAGTAAAGTCAATTCAAACAACAAGGATATTTCCAGGACTTTTTCAGGATATTTCAAAAAATTTCCATGACATGAAATGTTCCATCAATGAATGTTTTTACAACAAATTGGTGTCTGAATTTAGACAGGTTATGAGGGAAAAAAAACCTCCACCAAATTTTGGCCTAGATTTCCAGGACATAATTAAATTTAATGCTTTTTCCAAGACATTCTAGGCCTGGATTTTAAAATCATGAAATGCAAGGACATTCCAGGATTTCCAGGACGTGCAAGAACCCTGAACAATGGGATCACAGTTAAATCAATTCTTGTCAACAGGATACAGACTATGTGTAACAATGATTAAATGTAACACTGACAGCTAACTTGAATGTGAGCACACTGCATTAGTTGTCCGTGTTCGGCTGGGATTGTATTTGGAGCAATTCGGGTAACCGTAATGATTACATCCGACTAGTAAATTTTAGTGTTAAAAGATGGGTAAATCACATGACTGACAAATATCCATTTTTTGAGGGAATTCTTGTTTACTGAGGGTTTGGTTTTGAAGGAATTCACATTACAATATTGTCCAAATTTAGGTCCTACTCCTATTACACGAGTATTAACACTTCAAGTTCAGCATCTGCCTTTGTACTCATATATTTGCTTATAAGATTATCATGTTTTACCAATATGAATTTGTTTTTCAAAAAAACTTTTATATTAACTCAAAACATGTAAAAGATATGTAACAATTAACAATACCCCATTAAAACCAAGGAAGTGTTAACCATAGCAACATTAGTTTACATACCAACATCTCTGATGAAATTTTGAGGTCGTTCTCCAGTGTCCATGAAGTTTTGACAATAATCATTATGAGGGTTTGCACTCTGTGTTCCCTGTAATTTATAAATAAATTTCATTATTTATTAAGTGCAGAGATCAGCAATATAATATTATAATCATACATTATGTGGAATAACACCAAATCATATCTTCTGCAGCAACATCAGTGAACAAAAACTGTTATTAATCTTGTTTATTCTGTAACAATATTTATAGCACTCTAAATGTAGTATTCATGCATTGTATCTATTTCTGGATATAATTATATAAAACACTCTGTCACAGTAGTGTCCTCATAGTGCAGACTTGCAATGGTTCGACTGTTTGAACATTATAAAATAAAAAAAGATCACAAAATTGTAGAAATAAATTAATTAATAAAGTAACTGATGATGATTAATCCCAATTGTAATTTTCAAATTAATGTGGTCTCTAAACTACATTAACCTCTTAAACAGCAGGGCTAGCTGTGGCGCTCACCTTATTTACCAACTGTGAATTTCAAATTAATGTGGTCTCTAAACTACATTAACCTCTTAAACAGCAGGGCTAGCTGTGGCGCTCACCTTATTTACCAACTGTGAATTTCAAATTAATGTGGTCTCTAAACTACATTAACCTCTTAAACAGCAGGGCTAGCTGTGGCGCTCACCTTATTTACCAACTGTGAATTTCAAATTAATGTGGTCTCTAAACTACATTAACCTCTTAAACAGCAGGGCTAGCTGTGGCGCTCACCTTATTTACCAACTGTAATTTCCAAATTAATGTGGTCTCTAAACTACATTAACCTCTTAAACAGCAGGGCTAGCTGTGGCGCTCACCTTATTTACCAACTGTAATTTCCAAATTAATGTGGTCTCTAAACTACATTAACCTCTTAAACAGCAGGGCTAGCTGTGGCGCTCACCTTATTTACCAATTGTGAATTTCAAATTAATGTGGTCTCTAAACTACATTAACCTCTTAAACAGCAGGGCTAGCTGTGGCGCTCACCTTATTTACCAACTGTAATTTCCAAATTAATGTGGTCTCTAAACTACATTAACCTCTTAAACAGCAGGGCTAGCTGTGGCGCTCACCTTATTTACCAACTGTAATTTCCAAATTAATGTGGTCTCTAAACTACATTAACCTCTTAAACAGCAGGGCTAGCTGTGGCGCTCACCTTATTTACCAACTGTGAATTTCAAATTAATGTGGTCTCTAAACTACATTAACCTCTTAAACAGCAGGGCTAGCTGTGGCGCTCACCTTATTTACCAACTGTAATTTCCAAATTAATGTGGTCTCTAAACTACATTAACCTCTTAAACAGCAGGGCTAGCTGTGGCGCTCACCTTATTTACCAACTGTAATTTCCAAATTAATGTGGTCTCTAAACTACATTAACCTCTTAAACAGCAGGGCTAGCTGTGGCGCTCACCTTATTTACCAACTGTGAATTTCAAATTAATGTGGTCTCTAAACTACATTAACCTCTTAAACAGCAGGGCTAGCTGTGGCGCTCACCTTATTTACCAACTGTAATTTCCAAATTAATGTGGTCTCTAAACTACATTAACCTCTTAAACAGCAGGGCTAGCTGTGGCGCTCACCTTATTTACCAACTGTAATTTCCAAATTAATGTGGTCTCTAAACTACATTAACCTCTTAAACAGCAGGGCTAGCTGTGGCGCTCACCTTATTTACCAACTGTGAATTTCAAATTAATGTGGTCTCTAAACTACATTAACCTCTTAAACAGCAGGGCTAGCTGTGGCGCTCACCTTATTTACCAACTGTAATTTCCAAATTAATGTGGTCTCTAAACTACATTAACCTCTTAAACAGCAGGGCTAGCTGTGGCGCTCACCTTATTTACCAACTGTAATTTCCAAATTAATGTGGTCTCTAAACTACATTAACCTCTTAAACAGCAGGGCTAGCTGTGGCGCTCACCTTATTTACCAACTGTAATTTCCAAATTAATGTGGTCTCTAAACTACATTAACCTCTTAAACAGCAGGGCTAGCTGTGGCGCTCACCTTATTTACCAACTGTAATTTCCAAATTAATGTGGTCTCTAACTACATTAACCTCTTAAACAGCAGGGCTAGCTGTGGCGCTCACCTTATTTACCAACTGTAATTTTCAAATTAATGTGGTCTCTAAACTACATTAACCTCTTAAACAGCAGGGCTAGCTGTGGCGCTCACCTTGTTTACCAATTGTGAATTTTAAAAACAATTGGAAAATTTTATTTCAATATTAAATAATATCAGGCAATACTTGCTATTTTGTTAGGAAGTGACTGGGGTTTCACAATTTTAAAGTCTAATAATAGATAATTTAGCGAAACTTTCTGTTCACCCAGAGCAATACCTGAAAAGCCATTGTTTTTAACAAAAGCCAATCCAACTAACCTTTAGAAATGTACTGGAATCAGTATACATCTCCTCCGTATCATCATCAAACTTCTCTTCATCACCCTGACATAAAAACAGAACATAACAAACATTAAGTAATAAATAAAGTTCATATAAATAGGTAAAAATCTGTTATTCAGACATGAACAATTTATTACACACAAATCTACATTTAGGTTGTAACATTCATCATTCAAAATATTTTTAATTTCAAATAAAATGTAATAAGATCCAAAATTGTCTTTGGACATCTTTATTTTGGAGAGCATACCCTAGAACTCCCTTACAGTTCTTGCTTCTTTATATGTGATTGGCTCATTTGCCTTTGTCGAACTCAAATTTGCCCTTTGTAGTATTTTATAAAAAAATCTTGGATCCGTCCATATTTTTAACTGTTACTGATTTTGGAGCTTATTACTGAAAACATATATTTTTAAACCCCAACAATATAACCCATTTAATGTGCACTAAATATGTTAATTTATGCACAACATATGAATAAAGAGAACATGTTTAACCTCCTTCTCTTTATTACTAGGTCCAGCTGAAGGTGTTTTATTTTCTTCCTCATCGGTCTTATTCTTCACATCAGAGCCCTTAGACTCACCACTGCAAGTAGATACAGGTTAAAAATAAAGAGTGAGTTTATCAAAGTCTATAATGCGAGCACTCTACTGAGTGATCAAAATCCTGCTCCCTTGCAAATCGATATGACGCGACAAACATGGTTATTTCACAACACTGTACACTATTATAGTATAGTACCAAGTATAGTGGATAATATTTATGTCAACCACTGTTCATTGTGTGCCAGTTAAATGCAAATGAAAAAGCATGCAACAACAAATTGGTTAAGAAATGAACCACAATTTCTTAAACTTAAAAAAACATTAGCATTAGCTAAAAATAAAAAGGTTTTTTTTCTTCCAATTTACAATTTAGTAATCATAATTCAATAATATAACAACACAACATATATGACAATATAGGTGACTGAATAAAATACTTTTCAGAAAAAATAATATTTTTAAAGTTTCTGGCAATATTTTGTTAGACCATTTTAATAGTAAGTCAGCTTTCTGTGTAATTCTGCCTTTACTAAATGTTCTTGACAGGCAGCTGCACTGAGTCTAGGAGAGCATGCTTGAACCTTCACTGGTTGCAAAAAAATTAATTAAAACTATAACTGCAAATAGCAGTATTACCCAGCTTGTTTCTCCTTCTTTGTATCGTCCTGGTCGTCTTTTGTTTTGAGAACAGATTTTAAACCATCTGGGGAACCCACTCCAAACTGAAAAACATGAAACATTATGCACAACAGAACAGTGCAAATAATTTCTTATATCATTTTCAGTTACAATAATTTATTAAGATTTCCAAAATTAATGAGCAACATCGTTAGTTTCCTTTGTGGAATCTGTGTTACTGTAATTGCTTTTTTATGATTTGTGTCTAAACTAAATTTGGGGAAAATCCAATAGTAAATAAAGGTAGGAGAGCAATTTATCATGTAGTTGTCAACAATATGGTTCCAACTTTAGTCAATTTGTACCATAGCCATTTCGTACCCAATTTTACCATTTCGTACCCAAGTCATTTCGTACCCTGGTCATTTCGTACCATGGTTATTTGGTCATTTTGTACCCAAGTCATTTCATACCATGGTTATTTCGTATCATGTCTGTTTGGTCATTTCGTACCTCAATCATTTATTGTGCAGCTTAGTTGAATGACAGATAGTAAAATGTCGAATTACTGATTTAAAAAATAAACATTAGGTTAATGCACCTATATTGAAGCCCACCCCTTAATAAAGAAAGAAAGAACAAGAAAAAAATGATATATTACTTTTATCTCCTCACGTTTCCGTTCATCATAATATTAATTACCAACGAGCATCTTGTGTTAGAATAACGTATCAAGATCTTCTAAGACAAGCTGATTTCAGAAAAACCTTAATTACCCACGAAGACTGTGTTAGATAAACAAACGGGCCAAGGATTTAGGCCTATATAAGATGGGGGGGGGGGGTCATCAGTGCCATGGGTTACTTGTCTGTTCGTCTTAAAAATAAACTATCACCTTCATGTGGCAATATACATATGTTCAGAAAAGTTAATTCAATAGGGTTAATGGCCATTGAAACACATTTCATCGTTAATTTACTTCTATTATTTATTTAAACCTTTATTCATTTAAACCTTTGCTCACTTTACAAGGTATGTTTACACGTCAACGTTTATTCGTCAACAATAAAAAAAAGAAGTGGCATTCCACGGCAAAAATAAGATACCGAGTACGAAATGACCAAACTTTATGGTACGAGATGGTAAAAAGTAGGTACGTTTACCTATGGTACGAAATGACTGTGGCACTAAATTACCAAAGCACTATGGTACGAAATGACCATAAACTATGTTACGAAATGGATGGCACGGAATGACTAGCAGGGCTTCTAGGTTATGGCAGCCCACTCCCGTGGCTAGTGATATTCAATGTTGGGCTAGTAAATAACTATTATTACCATGCCCGACGGCTAGTGAAAAAAAAGTTGTCAAATGCTACATTTAAGTCTATTTTGCAAAAATATGAACATCCTGGCCCCACCCCTTAACTCTCAAATCTTCATGTTTTTAAACTCTATCTCCCTCTTTGGGTGACATATCTGATTATTACCATTAGTAAAATTGTATTTATTGTAAAGTAAAGTAGGGCTAGTGGATTTTTAATTGTGGCTAGTAAATGTTTTAAATTACTGATCCCATGGCTAGTGGATTTTATAAAAATTCTAGAAGCCCTCACTTTTCGCACCCTTGTTTTGGCTTCGTACACAGTAAATAAAACATATCCAACGGTAATTTTTTTATATGATATATTTGACAAAAGGTACTTTTTATTTCTTTCATCTTTTGAAATTTAAAATTAATATTTTGTCCAGAATTATGAAAAATAACAAAATACCAACCTGTAAACAACGTCCGCTTGTTATAGAAATTTGACAGGGGTCAAGGTTAGTAGACCAGTTTTTATTTTAATGTGGCAAAGCATTGTAATAATATAGCTAATTTTGAATTTGAATGACGTCAGTATTCCAATGTCACTTTGAATCGCCTTACAATAACCATACACTGGGTACATGACATTTCCGTTTTAAGAATGCTGGAAAAATTCCAATGCAAACGTGTATTGAAAATGTTTTGTTTGAACATTACTAATGCAACTGAATGCTTGATGAAAATCTTGTGATTAAAAAATTGTACCTTTTACGAAATATGGATTTCAAGTGAAATTACGGTAAGATATGCTATATTTATTGTGTACGAACCCAAAACAAGGGTGTGAATAGTGACTGTCGTCGACCTTCCTTAGTAACCGTTTAGAACAGCAGAGTACTCTGGCTCGACTGCTGACTGGTTTATCCAAGGCCATCATGCTGCAATGAGTAAATGCTATCATGGTTCTGAGTAAATGCATATAATGGACATTTTGACCAGGAAGTGTTCTGACCAGCAGGTAATAAGAGGTTTTGACGAGATGTTTTGATCGATTACCGCTTTTGCCAGTAACTCTTTCCTCTTCTGTGATAACTGGGATCTTTTCAAAGACTTTTCGCGTAGTTCTTTGAGCTGGTCTCCCATATTTTGAGTAAAACTGTAAGAAAACTAGAATATCCAAGCATGCAACAAAATTTAATCAAATTTGCAAAGTGTAATATTAAGAATTAACTTAAAGTTAAAGTTTTTCGCATAGCAAAACACTATTCCGGAAGTACAAAGACGCCGGGTTTTCTTTGATGCAAATCCATCCTTTGTGGGGGAAACGTTAGGACAAAATATGTCGACCTTTCACGAACGCCTAGTATTATCACTATTTTGTCAGTGTTTCATGGTTAGTTTCATGTCAAAATAACGCACGAAATCTTCTTTGTGTAGAAATACGACTGATATTCAGATTTGTGAAGCTAGTCGTGGTTGACACTGTGACAGTCCTCCTACACGACTACAGACCTTGTACATAGGAATGAGATGCATTCGACCAGGAGAATGATTGTATGATTTTAAACGAGAGTTTTGTTCATGTATACCATCCTGATGTTTTAACAAAATCCTTTGAATTTTGTTCTGTGCAAAAATTCGAGCTGGAATATGCTAATGATTCTGACATTCAGAGTAGCAAATTTAAGATTTGTTTTCTAGTATGTTGCCTTACTAACATAACAGATACATACTTTCTTCTGAAGAATGACAAGCAATATTTAATAAATAAATCAATCAATCAATCAATTTTTTTTAAATAATAATAAATAAATGTTTTAAACAATAATCCATTGGTATTAGGCCTATAATTTTAAACCGTGTTGTGAGATCCCAGCGTGACAATGTTCAAGGGCACGCAACTCTACATTGCGTAGCTCACGTTTTCATTTTGACAAGTGAGAATCAGTGAACTTCAACACTGTTCAATCAAAAAATGTTACTGAAATCGTTTATTTCACATGTTTGACGTTTTCATAATTTAGCTGTTCTTGTAAAAGACTGTTCAGCTGGTGAAATAACCAAAATGACAAAGCTGACAGATGTTTTGTATAAATATAGGCCATTGAAGAAATTCAGTAATTATAAACACAATCCAGTGACATATAAAATTATTTATCCCCCAATTTTGAAAGATTCCGTGTCTAACAAGAAAGTTAGAGAAAAATGTAAGTAAAAATAATATATACTATTAAAGAACTATGGAGGGTGGGGGTGGGGGTACTGCAGAAAGTACTCACCTGATTGCCAAATGCGAGTAAAAAATTTGACGGAGGAGTTAAAAAATGCAATTACCAGTCCAACGGGTGATCTGCCTTTTTCTGACTTGACTAATTTAATTTGTTATATACATATTTTGTTTTTGCATTGAATCTGCGGTGTGTTCTGAATAAATTGTTCTGTTAAACACTTTCGGGATTTCATTTGAATTTTGTAAATCTATATAAAAGAAATGTGAAACATTTAGTATAAATTTACCAGAGTATTTCAAAATGTATTGATTTGTTAGTCAAGGTTTGGGTCACGTTTTCGTTGATGATGTTGATTGTTTAACAATATTATAATATACTCTGTCTTCACTTCAAATGATTTAAATATATATATACTCTTCAAAAAAAGAAACGCAAAAGGGTACAAATGGGTTATAACTCCGATTTTATGTTTCCTACCGGTTCATGCTTTGTGAATATAAGGTCATTGCATGTCCCAAACACATTCCCACGGTTACATTCGATAAAACGCAGCTACTGTACAATAAAGTTCCAAAATGTGAATATTCGCAAAAACGCAGCCACGTGCAAACCATGTCACCACTGCACGTGCGTTGTCTGCACGTGCAACATGAACACCGACAGTATAAAAGTGCAGGGTGTTCGCTTGCCTGGCCTCTGTATCCGTCCGACAGTTGACAATCCAGGACATGCCACGTCTCAGTGAACCGCAGAAAAACAATGCCATCGGCCGACTAGACGCAGGCGAATCCAGAACGGCCGTTGCCAGGGCATTCCATGTGTCCCCAAGCACCATCTCCAGACTGTGGGACCGTTACCAGCAACATGGATCAACACGTGACCTCCCTAGATCCGGTCGACCACGGGTCACTACCCCCGGGCACGACCGCTACATCCGGGTACGCCACCTTCGGGAACGATTGACTACTGCCACTCCACAGCCGCAGCAATACCAGGTTTGCGCAGGATATCCGACCAGACCGTACGGAACCGCCTACGTGAGGTAGGAATTCGTGCCAGACGTCCAGTTCGAGGTGTCATCTTAACACCACAACACCGTCGACTCCGACTGCAGTGGTGCCAGATTCATCGACAATGGCCTCAACTGCGATGGAGACAGGTGTGGTTCAGTGACGAGTCCCGATTTCTGCTCCGACGTCATGATGGAAGATGTCGCGTGTATAGGCGTCGTGGTGAACGTTATGCAGCAAACTGCGTGCAGGAAGTGGACAGATTCGGCGGGGGTAGTGTCATGGTGTGGGCAGCCATCTCACACACTGGCAGAACTGACCTGGTCCACGTGCAGGGCAACCTGAATGCACAGGGCTACATTGACCAGATCCTCCGGCCACACATCGTTCCAGTTATGGCCAACGCCAACGCAGTGTTCCAACATGACAACGCCAGGCCTCACACAGCACGTCTCACAACGGCTTTCCTACAGAACAACAACATTAATGTCCTTCCTTGGCCATCGATATCACCGGATTTGAACCCAATTGAGCATCTGTGGGACGAGTTGGACCGACAGCGACAACCACAGCCCCAGACCCTGCCCGAGCTGGCAGCAGCCTTGCAGGCCGAGTGGGCCACCATCCCCCGGGACGTCATCCGTACTCTGGTTGCTTCAATGGGCAGGCGGTGCCAGGCAGTTGTCAACACACGCGGAGGCCACACCCGGTATTGACTCCAGATGACCTTGACCTTGGTGGTGTGTCCTATCACTTACTCACAATGGACTAGAGTGAATTGTGAACAATCCTGCAACATTTGGTAATTATCGGACTCACCATTCAATAATTAAATCAATTCTCCAAATGTTACGACAATGTGGTTTTGCATTTCTTCTTTTGAAGAGTATATATAGAGGTTATTACCAGTGTTTTTCGGTATCGTCAGTATCATATACACGAGGGTAATAATCTCTTTATCATAATCTCAAGCTTAATACAACATGTTTTTGTAAACTACACGCAACTTTAATTCCAGTCCGCCATTACTAGATCTTCAAATGATGTAAGAATATGTGGCGCGGTGTATTTTTGAATGGAAATGACGTCAAACTCAAATGACGTCATTTTGGATATCCTTACATCAAAACAAACTACATCTTTCAGTGTCAAATTGCCATTGAAATCTTTTTATTCGATGACTATGAAAGAAAGAAAGAAAGAAAGAAGTGTTTTATTTAACGACGCACTCAACACATTTTATTTACGGTTATATGGCGTCAGACATATGGTTAAGGACCACACAGATTTTGAGAGGAAACCTGCTGTTGCCACTACATGGGCTACTCTTCCGATTGGCAGCAAGGGATCTTTTATTTGCGCTTCCCACAGGCAGGATAGCACAAACCATGGCCTTTGTTGAACCAGTTATGGATCACTGGTCGGTGCAAGTGGTTTGCACTGAGCTTTGCGGAGCACTCACTCAGGGTTTGGAGTCGGTATCTGGATTAAAAATCCCATGCCTCGACTGGGATCCGAACCCAGTACCTACCAGCCTGTAGACCGATGGCCTGCCACGACGCCACCGAGGCCAGTCGATCGATGACTATGAATGCATACATCAATTATGGAGTGTCACCCAAATACATTTGCTTAAATGTCAATAAACCTAGTGCTGTGACCTCGATTAATTTACATCTAATTTGCAAAGTTATCAAATTCTTAAAGTATGTGATCTGAAAATATCACATACTTTGATTGCACTGAAAATGTAAGATATTATATGATAAATATATATATGTATGTATGTATATATATATATATACTAAAACGCAAAAGAAACGCAGGTTCTCATTAAATTGGATATAAAATATTAAAAAAACAAAACGAAATGAAGATTTCAACATTTATTTTGGAGCTACACCAATTCGGCACACATTGGTGTTGGAAATTTTTGATTGAATTCCTTTTTGGCTATTGTTTCATGTCATAAAGTAGGGTGGGGGTCCATGTTAAAAATGTGAAAGAGACGACCTGTAGCATTGTCAAAGTCAGTATCGCGTGTGACCACCCTGGGCATTCAAACAGGCAGTGCAACGTCTCCTCATTGAGTTGACAAGCCGTTGAAAGAATGCCTGAGGGAGTGAGTTCCATTCATGGACCAATGCTGCCTCCAGCGCCTGCATATTCTGAGGTTGTCCGCGAGCCTGAAGGCGACGTCCGATTTCATCCCAGACGTGTTCGATAGGCGCCATGTCCGAGATAAGGCTGGCCACGGCAACGTTGGGATGTTGTGCTGAGCCAGCAACGCCTGTGTTGCCCTGGCAGTGTGCGGCCTGGCATTGTCTTGCTGCAGCAAGCGCACACGTGGGTGAGCGGCAAAGAAGGGAACGACGTGATTGTTGATGACGTCATTTTGGTACACGGCGGCATTAACGCGTTGTCTGAACACATGAAGTTGTGTTTTGTGGTTGAATGAGAACCCACCCCACACCATCACACTACCCCCGCCCCATCGGTCGGCCTGCAGAACGCAGCAGTCGGAGTAACGTTCATGTCGACGTCGCCATACTCGGATTCGGCCATCAGCGTTGGAAAGATTGTAACGGCTCTCATCAGTAAACAGAACTTGTTGCCACTGGCCACGTCGCCATCTTTGATGTTGTTGCGCCCACTGTTGACGTTGTTGGCGGTGCCGAGGGGTCAATATTGGTCCCACATAAGGACGGCGGTTACGGAGTCCTGCTGCCCTCAAACGGCGTCGGACTGTATCGGCGGACACTGGACCACGTGGACCACGCACCTGGTGAGCGGTGTTAGCTGCTGGCAGCATCCGATTCCTAAGGTGGGTCACCCGGATGTACCGGTCTAGGGCTGCGGTTGTCACCCTCGGGCGGCCGGTGCGTGGTCGATCGTTCACAGATCCAGTGATTTGGTGACGTTGAGAAAGGCGTGCGATTGTCGAAACATGACATCCCAATTGTCTGGCTACAGCAGTACGGGTCTGTCCGGCTTGCAACATCCCGATGGCCATCCCTCGCTGGAGTTGCGTCAGTCGCGGCATTTTTAAAATGTGATTCTGTTGTCTGTCACTACTCAAATTGAATTTATGCGATTAAATCCAGGTGTGTAGGCTTTATAAGCATTTCAATGAGTGTGTTTGCACTGGATTCATGATACGGATGATCCAGCACGTGCAAACAACGTGTTTTGAGAATTCGTGACGTCACACAGGTAATGAAATTGACACGCAGGTGGGACTGCGGTGTGGGTGTGTGCCATGTCCTTTAACACAGTTGAGGTTCAATTCCACCAAAGATACTGCTTTACAAAGTGCAATTCTTTCGCATTTTCAGGACCTGCATTTCTTTTGCGTTTTAGTATATATGTATCTATGTATGTATATATATGTATGTATGTATATGTGTATATATATATGTATATGTTTACGTATACGTAGACGCACACGCACACACACACACACACACATATATATATATACATATATATGCATTAGAGAGAGGTGGGCAAATAAATATGAAACTGTACATTTTACTAGTTTTATGGTAAGTTGGTCAAAATGTACCCAAAACTAAAATGTGACAGTTTTGTTCAAAACATACCTAATAAAACATACCCATGTTTTGGTTAAAAAAAGTTCCCTTTTTATGTAAGCTAAAACTCATAAACATTAGTTTTACAATTGATTTTCAACAGGTCTTGAAAAAGCCCACCTATTTTTTGGTAAATCAATTCAGTTTGGTTTGACGTAAGCAAAAAAGTGAAAGTGTTTTGGATATGAAAAAACCACACTATTTTTGTGTGCAATTTGGAAAACAATCTGTTCAGAAATAAATATCACAACGGAAAATCAGTTATCATTGTGGGAAAGACTATAAATCAAAACATACCTAAAGAAGCAATGAATAAAAATAACTTAAGGTTTTGACACATCGGAAGTTAATAAATTGTATTTAAAAAAAAAACATTAAATGTTTTATTTATTATATATTTTTTCTAATGTTTTGGTTTAATAGTAATGTTTTGACTTGTATCTGTTTCATGGATCTCCATTGGTAGGCCTATAAGAATATTTCGTATTCCAGCCAGTGCTTCACAATTGGTGTTGGGGTTAGTTATTGTCTGTAGTGCTTTATGCAGTATTGAGTTAATTACATTAATTTAATATCCCTAAGGAGGGAAATATGGAAACCTTTCTGAATTGTGTTTGCGGAAAACATGTCCCTAATTTTTTAGCATTAATAGCAAATTAATAAAACAAGTTTAAATCACTTAATTGCATTTAAAAATATCAAATGATAGCATGTCTCAGGAAGGAAATCAATATGGATGATAGTTAAATAATCAAATTATTCACAAGACTTTTTAATCCAGGTTAGGATTTGTGCTTAGTCTGTGGCTAATAATATTTCACACCTTGCACATTTCAGCTTCTCCTTGTGGACAGGAAATGATGCTGTTGCTTTCATGCTGGAGAAAAAACGATTTTCTTGAATCAAAGTGCAGTAAAGAAATAGTTGACTTCAACAATTGTGTTGTCACAGCAAATGTAAGTATATAATGTAATATGTATTTACTATGTAATAAATTACATATGTGTATAGGTGTACTTGTGTGCGTGTGTGCATGTGTGTTGGTATGTATACAATTTGATCACAGCCACACAGTTTTCTTATTTTTGTGCTTATATCCAATTAAGGTTTAGGCATGCTGTCTTGGACACATACCTCAGCTATCCGAGTTGTCCGTCTAGTGGTTAGTAAAAGAGAAGTAGGTATAGTGATCTTACAGCTACCCAATTCAGTCACTTTGGGTGGGAACCAGTAACAGGATGGTTTAACCACTACAGAACCTTGAAAAACACCCAAATACCCCACAAAATGCTGCACCTTCTACTAGACTGTCAAATCACAGTCTTCAGAGACTGTCTCCAGGATTATTAAACTGTACAAACCAGACTGTGGACAAAAACTTCAGCTATCTATCTGTCCAGGTCAAGGATTAATAGTTTGTTGTTACTGAGAGAGAGAGAGAGAGAGAAAGAGAGAGAGAGAGAGAGAGAGAGAGAGAGAGAGAGAATAGGTTAGAGCTAGTATTTCTGATGTACATAAAACAATGGATCTAGAATAAAGCAACTATACTAATGGTATTGCATGAGTGAAGATAAAAAACCCTTCATATTACATAGTTGTAACTGATGGATGTTGGCTGATTTCAAACCTAAAGCATGACTAACAGATTATCGAGATGGTTATTCAATGGACAATATAGCCATTGACATATTGGTCCATTACCACGTACTCAGAAGAACAATAAATATATATTTCTTGTGGGTGATTATTTCACTAGATGGATGGGAGGCATAACCTGTTCATACCAGCATGCTGAAAAAGTAGCAGACCATGCATTTATTTCATGTTCAGAACTCCGTTAGAAATACACACTGATCAAGGCACAAATTTCAATAGTGATCTGTTTAAAGAGATTTGTAAGATTTTATATCTGATAATGAAGACCGGTACTACTCATACAGACCTTCATCAAATGGACTGATAGAAAGATTTAACAGAATTTTAGAGAAAATTATAAAAAATTACATTAATGAAAATGGTAGGGAATGGGACACATATATTGAAATTCCTTTAGCTGCTTATAAAAGTACCATTGATCCTGCTACAGGGTTTATACCAAATATGATGATGTTGGGAAGGGAAGTTAATATTCCCATCAATATAATCAGACCTTGCCTTTTAAGGTGCTCATACAGCGCACATAATTTCAATCTGGCAAGTGTGAAAAATAACGCATGTTACACTTAACAGCGCACGTAAAATATGCAGCTGATAGAAAGACCTGTTTAATAATACCAGAATTTTTGTTAAAATGTGACATGAACGGTAGCGTCCAGCAAGCTTTTAATATATGACTGATACTTATCTTTGCTATATAAATCGGAAAACACTGGTAGACATCTTTGAAAACATACCAATCCTATTTAATTTATTATTAATTAGAAACAGTACACTTTTGTAGCAGTGTTCTACGTTGTGACCAAAATGGTCGCCAATGCAACCAAAATGTTGGCGTGGTGACTGATTGAATTTATTATCGTCACCATCTGGCAAAAACTTCTAAGTATTAAATTATTTGCCATGTATGTTCAAAGTCCTAACAGCGAAAACAAATGAAATTTGTTGACATCATTGTGCAGTCGGAACACTTCGTTATTTACAAAGTTGTCCGATTGATCACTGTGAATTCCGTATTAATTTTCAGTACCGTTCAGAACTTATTGATTTTAGTGATTTGGCGCAAACAATCCAGATACTTGCGAAAACAATCCAGATATTTTGATTGGTGTGCTATTTTAATGCAGACAACCATTTGGAATATCTCAACTGATATCGATTTCTGGATCATGTATATAATAAAGAAGTTCCGAATACTGTATTGTACTATACATAACCGATTCACTATGGTACATTACTGGTGGTTGCATTCAATTGAAGAACACGAGTACAAAATCAAGTAAAGGTTGCTCACTCACTGTTCATACTATACACATTGTAATCAAACGTGCAAAATAGAGACTGATTATTAAACAATGCATTACAAAATGAGCATTTCAACGTAACGCTCTTTGATGCACCATACGATACATTACAAACATATCGACAACGTCTTTAAAACAAAGTGATTTTTTTTAAAGCATAAACTAAATACCGGCAGCCATACATGGCCATATTTTCTATTAGATTATTTTTTAATCAATTATTTATTTAAAATAATAAATTCAAAAGAAAAAAGTGCAAACCGAATAATGTTGGTTAAATTGCATAACTGTGGCAGTGAAAAGTAGAGGGGGTGACAAAGTCTTACATAATTTTAGAAGGGATGGTGATCTTAACATTACGAAATGTTATGTGGAGCATGGTAAAAAATGAACCTGCCAAAGTTTCCACTATGTAATTATTGAACGGACACAAATTAAGTGTTGCATTTGATCTGCTAATCCATTACGCATGTTGCTACAATCGTTCAAATCGAATGCAGCCCCAGTTAGCAGGTGGGGGTGTGTGTGTGTTCTTGCTGTGTATGTATGCGCTGTTTCCACCCACCATGTAGAAGCACGGCAAAAACTTTCAAAGCGGCAAAATGTTAAAATATTACAATTCTTTAAGAAAACGAAAATCTAAAACTTCAAACGCTAATCAAGAAGACGAGACAGGTGAAACAAGTACTGAAAAGTCAAATGAATTAAGGCCAATCTGAGAAATCTGCAGTTGAAACCGAAACAGAGCCAACCAAAAAACGTAGAAAATTTTATAAAACTTCGCTTTCAGTTTCTGTAGCTTCAACATGACGACAATACTGACACAATGTACTATACATTGTACCTATTGTAGAAATATTAGCAAGCATGTTGCTGGCGTAAATCAAATGAGGGGAGACGGGTTTTTTTGGTATATACCCACCACCCACAAAATAATATTTTAGTTAAACAGTAGATACGTAAGAAAAAAAATAGCAGTCATATGAGGCATAAAATAGCAGTCATGTGAGGCATAAAATAGCAGTCATATGAGGCATAGAATTATAATTACAGTCCTTCCCACCTCCCTCATGCGATCAATTCTGAAATGGTTGTCATTTCAAATTCATGATTGAGTGAAAACTAAACAATTTCACTGTTTCAAGCTATTTATTTAATCCAGCAGCATAAGTCATGTATAATGTTAAGTTGGTTACAACACATGCATAAATGATACAAAAAGAGTAGTGTGGCTAGTAACATTTTAAGCTTGGCGAGTTCAGTGTTTTTGTCCACTAGTCAAAGAAGAGTAAGTTATAAAACCGAGCGTAGAACACTGTAAGGTAATAGATCACAAAGTCTGATACGGCTAACTCATTTATATTGTTCATATAGTTGTCAAAAAAAGAAAAGGAATTGAATTAAATAGTGGCTTCTGTAGCCTACACAAATGAACTCGTTACAGAAATTAGTGAAGTCAGTAAAATTGTCTCTGTTAGCCTACAAAGCTTACGTGAGGTCCCGAAAATGGCAAGTGTGTAACTTTCTACTTTCTTTAAAAAAGAAATGAAATTTAGACAAAGACAATTCAAAAGTAGATGGAATAATAAAAAGAAGGAAAAGAAATGATAATAGGCATGTAGGAATAAGGCTAGGTCTTGTTTACAAAATCTTTCAAATAAGTGGTTTTTCATTGCTTAAATAAAAATAAAAAATTATTATGTGTATCAAGCAAACAAATGGATACTGGTATGGGACATATTAGAAGCTGTTAAAAATACTGTTAAATTTTTTAACAATAAGCTACTGAATATTTTGTCACTTGCATTTCCATACACAACATGGCTTGCTTCCTTTGATGTCCAATGTGCAAACTTATACGTTGATTTAATTATTTCATTGTGTGTAAAAAAAACACACCTGTGTATTTTGAAATAGTGGACTGGGTAGAAATGAAGTTGTGTTCAGTAAAATAATGAGGGGCAGCAAAATACGATTGGGGGGGGGGGGGGGGGGGGGTACTAGACCAAAGACCACTGTACCTTTAAGATGGTTGATTTGCAAACTTATCTGCAACATATACATGGCCTAACATTATGATTGAACTTCTCTCGGTCGTCAGAATATTCTCCAATAATTGCTATTTATTCTTCTAGTAAATTAAAGTATTTGGTTGTAATTTTATACGGTCTCATATTGAAGGTGTTACAAAGCAAAAATTACTAAATAATTATTGGGGTGTGGGGGTGAATATAAAGATTATTATACAAGTTTGTGATTTTATGTTTAGATTTTACATAATGTGGATAATAAAGAAATTATTACACTCGTGTGTGAATCATACTGATTTTATGAAACAAGTGTTAGGATTATTGTATTACCAGAGCGAGAGCGAGGGTAATACATGAACTCTGACATGAGTGTTGAATGTCTTTACTAGATGTTAAGATAGAAGAAGTACCGTAGGAATAATGTGTGGTGTGGAGAGTGGGGCATACACTATAGTGTGGCACAAGCACGTTTATTTTCTATGTACATGTACAGTTTAGGCAGAGTTTTATCCATAATAAATTAACGGTAACTGGACGGGACTTTAAACCTCTGCCAGTTTACACAGAAGATGCCAGTTTGGACAGAGTCCACCGTATTTTGTTTGATTGATGTCAAAAATGCTTCTCAGGATAAGTCATTAGAAAGCTCAAGGTGGTCAAATTACCATATAGGCTGAGTCTGGAAACCACTAGACCAAAATAATCAATAACAAATGTGATAGGTTGTGATCCTCATGTCCTCTTTGTGAAAAACGTCATATAAAAGTGTCCTTGCTGCTAACTGAAAATAGTAGCCTACATGTTGTATATATGTCAGTATATCAGGGTTTTTCTGTCTTACCAATTAACCTCTTGTACAGGATAGCACATACCATGCTGGCATCTCAGAATTAATAATTTTAAGACGACTTATTTAATTTATTTTATTTTGTGTAACCCATTATACCTTGTAAATAATGTCCTAATTATAATGCAAGAACAAAATATGGGTTCGTGAAAATTGATTTGTGTGAATAATGGATGAACGAAACAATCATTTGCACACATGTTACAGAGACGTCCCATATAGCCTACCTTGTGAGCCTATAGTTTGAGCCAGTACTGAAGCAGGGGACAATATTTCGAAATCTGAGGTAACCGGAAGTCGGTTCACGTGGTTTTTACCTAGGTAACCAATTGTTCGGTTACATGAATTATATTTGCGTAACCCATGGGTTATCTGATCGGTTACCTCAAAATTACGTTGAAATTATATTTTAAATACATAGTTTTTAGCTGAAACATAAAAGTTAAAACAAATACAAAAGAAAACATTTAAAAAAAAAAAAAAAATGTCTTTAATGCTTGCTAAAGTTAGCAATATTATAAAAGAACTGAATATTAGTCCCAGTACTGAAACAAAATACAGGGGCGTAGCCAGAAATATTCTTAGAATTACGCACGCCAAAGGCGTGCCCAAGCGGGGGGATTCGGGGGGCCTTCCCCTGTGAAAATTTTGAAACTCAGGACGCCTGTAGATGCATTTTTTAAAATCTTTTTTCGAGTCAATTTTAAGAGGTCTATTTTATAGAACAATTACAGACAGCCTCAACCTATTCCCGGATTTTGTTTTTGAATTACGCACATGCGTACTGTGCGTAATGGGCGGTAAGCCTTTGAAATAGATAAATACTCATTTGTAGGGATTCCTTTTTGCAATTTGCGGTGGCTATGCTACTTTCACTTCATCGATGTTACTTATATACTACAGTGACGTTCCAAATGTTGTTGTTTTTTAAGGCTCATTATGCGATGTTAGTATTTTTCTATTTTTGTGACACTTTTGGATTCCTGTTTACGTTAAAACTGTTTTTAACATATGTAAAATTATAGCCAATCCAATAGTATGTCTACATATATTCCTTTAGAGATAAAATAGCAGCAGAAAATTTAGCCGTCCCAAGCGGTCCAAGCACATTTCTTTAAAACTGTTTTAAAACTGTAGACTGTTCGCAAGTTACAGCTGTTGCAATATAACGTAGTTTACTGGTTTGCTGCGCATCAAGTATCTAAAAATCAGTCTAAAATATTTGGCGGAATACCAGTAGTACGTCTGCATGAATAAACTTCCTGTAATCGTGAAGTTTGCAAGTTTTAATTTCTGAACGTTTACAGGTCATGACGTAACCGATTTGCGATTCGCGTAAATTTAATTTTGCGTAACCGACGCGCGAACAGAACGGCGGTTCGCGTGAAATATTGTGCCCTGCTGAAGTATAAACTCAGTACCTACCAGCTTTTGCTTGGTCATTTTTATAATAATCTACAACCTAAAATGCACAACATACATGTACATCGTATGTCAAATGTATAGACTTTTTTTTTAAAGTCGTAATTATTTAATTTGATCAACATTAAATTATTGGTACATGTAGTAAAATATTTTTTTAAAGGTGGAGCGGCACTTTCGTGTCACATGTGATTAATATACCCAACAAAACTAATTTAGGGCCAGTAGACTTCAAACACTTGCAATGTATGGATATTTCTTTTTGACCCATGATACACAAAATTTCTTTCAGACAACTACAGAAATGTACATTCTGCTGTGAGCCATTACATGTTGGTTCTTAACAATTATTGACTTTTTCGCTCTAAATTGTTGTTTAAATTAATAAGTTTAATAACATGACACAAAGTTGACACCTCACAAAGAAAGAAGCTGTATTTATTTTAACCCATATTTAAAGAAAAATTATTAACACATCTACTGGCCCCTAATGAATTTTGTTGGGTATGATTTAAAGTTTTTAATATTTTAAGTTTAATTATTATTAAAAAGGGGCGAGACGTAGCCCAGTGGTAAAGTGCTCGCTTGATGCGTGGTCAGTTTGGGATCGATCCCACTGGGCTATTTCTCACTCCAGCCAGTGCACCACAACTGGTACATCAAAGGCCGTGGTATGTGTTATCCTGTCTATGGGATGGTGTATATAAAAGATCCCTTGCTGCTAATTGAAAAAAGTAGCCCATGAAGTGGCGACAGCAGGTTTCCTCCCTCAATATCTGTGTGGTCCTTAACCATATGTCCGATGCCATATAACCGTAAATAAAAATGTGTTGAGTGCGTCGTTAAATAAAACATTTCCTTCCTTCCTGTTATTAAAAAGAAATCTTCATTGATTTTCTTATTCCTAATATTATACAGTACATTTATATATAAAAGGTATTACTTTCATTGCTACATGGTTGGACTTAAGATTATTTAGACACACCTAGATCATATTTTGAATAAATATTGATAAATTATTAAAAGCATCAGTTAGAGAAATTTAGTATTGATATGCTAGTAGCAAGGTACAATGTGTTAACAAAATGTTGTCTATATTTATTGTGTTATGTTATTCAGGACATCATGCAGGCTTGTTTACTTAAGTCATGTAGAAAATACTCCACACAGAAAATGTAACAGATTTAAAAGCAAAGGAATTGATATCTATTTTATCAGAACACCTGAACTGACAAAATGAAATGGTGATTTAGTTTTCATTTGATGAAATGGTATGTAGCTAATTCATTGCTATCATATATTTATTTATACCGTATACCATTTCTTGAGACCCAGTAGCCAGTGTTCTTCATTCATGCTAGAGTATCGTTAAACACTTCATTCATGCTAGAGTATCGTTAAACACTTCATTCATTCATTCATGCTAGAGTATCGTTAAACACTTAATTCATTCATTCGTGCTAGAGTATCGTTAAACACTTCATTCATTCATTCGTGCTAGAGTATCGTTAAACACTTCATTCATTGATTCATGCTAGAGTATCGTTAAACACTTCATTCATGCTAGAGTATCGTTAAACACTTCATTCATTCATTCGTGCTAGAGTATCGTTAAACACTTCATTCATTCATTCATGCTAGAGTATCGTTAAACACTTCATTCATGCTAGTGTATCGTTAAACACTTCATTCATGCTAGAGTATCGTTAAACACTTCATTCATTCATTCATGCTAGAGTATCGTTAAACACTTCATTCATTCATTCATGCTAGAGTATCGTTAAACACTTCATTCATGCTAGTGTATCGTTAAACACTTCATTCATTCATTCATTCGTGCTAGAGTATCGTTAAACACTTCATTCATTTATTCGTGCTAGAATATCGTTAAACACTTCATCCATTCATTCATGCTAGAGTATTGTTAAACACTTCATTCATGCTAGTGTATCGTTAAACACTTCATTCATGCTAGAGTATCGTTAAATACTTCATTCATTCATTCATGCTAGAGTATCGTTAAACACTTCATTCATTCATTCATGCTAGAGTATCGTTAAACACTTTATTCATTCATTTATGCTAGAGTATCGTTAAACACTTCATTCATTCATTCGTGCTAGAGTATCGTTAAACACTTCATTCATTCATTCGTGCTAGAGTATTGTTAAACACTTCATTCATTCATTCATGCTAGAGTATCGTTAAACACTTCATTCATTCATTCGTGCTAGAGTATTGTTAAACACTTCATTCATTCATTCATGCTAGAGTATCGTTAAACACTTCATTCATTCATGCTAGAGTATCGTTAAACACTTCATTCATGCTAGTGTATTGTTAAACACTTCATTCATGCTAGAGTATCGTTAAACACTTCATTCATTCATTCATGCTAGAGTATCGTTAAACACTTCATTCATGCTAGAGTATCGTTAAACACTTCATTCATTCATTCATGCTAGAGTATCGTTAAACACTTTATTCATTCATTCATGCTAGAGTATCGTTAAACACTTCATTCATTCATTCATGCTAGAGTATCGTTAAACACTTCATTCATTCATTCATGCTAGAGTATCGTTAAACACTTCATTCATGCTAGAGTATCGTTAAACACTTCATTCATTCATTCATGCTAGAGTATCGTTAAACACTTTATTCATTCATTTATGCTAGAGTATCGTTAAACACTTTATTCATTCATTCATGCTAGAGTATCGTTAAACACTTCATTCATTCATTCATGCTAGAGTATCGTTAAACACTTCATTCATTCATTCATTCATTCGTGCTAGAGTATCGTTAAACACTTCATTCATGCTAGAGTATCGTTAAACACTTCATTCATACTAGAGTATCGTTAAACACTTCATTCATTCATTCATGCTAGAGTATCGTTAAACACTTCATTCATGCTAGAGTATCGTTAAACACTTCATTCATTCATTCATGCTAGAGTATCGTTAAACACTTTATTCATTCATTTATGCTAGAGTATCGTTAAACACTTTATTCATTCATTCATGCTAGAGTATCGTTAAACACTTCATTCATTCATTCATGCTAGAGTATCGTTAAACACTTCATTCATGCTAGTGTATCGTTAAACACTTCATTCATGCTAGAGTATCGTTAAATACTTCATTCATTCATTCATGCTAGAGTATCGTTAAACACTTCATTCATTCATTCATGCTAGAGTATCGTTAAACACTTTATTCATTCATTTATGCTAGAGTATCGTTAAACACTTCATTCATTCATTCGTGCTAGAGTATCGTTAAACACTTCATTCATTCATTCGTGCTAGAGTATTGTTAAACACTTCATTCATTCATTCATGCTAGAGTATCGTTAAACACTTCATTCATTCATGCTAGAGTATCGTTAAACACTTCATTCATGCTAGTGTATTGTTAAACACTTCATTCATGCTAGAGTATCGTTAAACACTTCATTCATTCATTCATGCTAGAGTATCGTTAAACACTTCATTCATGCTAGAGTATCGTTAAACACTTCATTCATTCATTCATGCTAGAGTATCGTTAAACACTTTATTCATTCATTCATGCTAGAGTATCGTTAAACACTTCATTCATTCATTCATGCTAGAGTATCGTTAAACACTTCATTCATTCATTCATGCTAGAGTATCGTTAAACACTTCATTCATGCTAGAGTATCGTTAAACACTTCATTCATTCATTCATGCTAGAGTATCGTTAAACACTTTATTCATTCATTTATGCTAGAGTATCGTTAAACACTTTATTCATTCATTCATGCTAGAGTATCGTTAAACACTTCATTCATTCATTCATGCTAGAGTATCGTTAAACACTTCATTCATTCATTCATTCATTCATTCGTGCTAGAGTATCGTTAAACACTTCATTCATGCTAGAGTATCGTTAAACACTTCATTCATACTAGAGTATCGTTAAACACTTCATTCATTCATTCATGCTAGAGTATCGTTAAACACTTCATTCATGCTAGAGTATCGTTAAACACTTCATTCATTCATTCATGCTAGAGTATCGTTAAACACTTTATTCATTCATTTATGCTAGAGTATCGTTAAACACTTTATTCATTCATTCATGCTAGAGTATCGTTAAACACTTCATTCATTCATTCATGCTAGAGTATCGTTAAACACTTCATTCATTCATTCATTCGTGCTAGAGTATCGTTAAACACTTCATTTATGCTAGAGTATCGTTAAACACTTCATTCATTCATTCATGCTAGAGTATCGTTAAACACTTTATTCATTCATTTATGCTAGAGTATCGTTAAACACTTTATTCATTCATTCATGCTAGAGTATCGTTAAACACTTCATTCATTCATTCATGCTAGAGTATCGTTAAACACTTCATTCATTCATTCATTCATTCATTCGTGCTAGAGTATCGTTAAACACTTCATTCATGCTAGAGTATCGTTAAACACTTCATTCATACTAGAGTATCGTTAAACACTTCATTCATTCATTCATGCTAGAGTATCGTTAAACACTTCATTCATGCTAGAGTATCGTTAAACACTTCATTCATTCATTCATGCTAGAGTATCGTTAAACACTTTATTCATTCATTTATGCTAGAGTATCGTTAAACACTTTATTCATTCATTCATGCTAGAGTATCGTTAAACACTTCATTCATTCATTCATGCTAGAGTATCGTTAAACACTTCATTCATTCATTCATTCGTGCTAGAGTATCGTTAAACACTTCATTCATGCTAGAGTATCGTTAAACACTTCATTCATTCATTCATGAAGGTATTTTGTGTTTATTTTTAATGATTATGTTGCCATTAAAGCTACTTAGTCTTCTACATGATTGTATGTTACAAGTTACAATTGAGTGAAACGTGAGGCTATGACTGAAATGGTGAAATACCCTCTAAAAATAGACTTAAACTCGACTCCATAACTGTTACTTCTCAGATGCACATGCGTTTTAAAAATATGAGAAATGTATTTTGTGATATTAAAAACACCAGGATGACCAAAAACACTTCGAATGTGTGGAAATGGATAATCTAAACAATAATATCTAAGTAAAGTATGATTTCAATTATCAAAAACGGCTCTAATAGTAAAACATATGTCTTAGTGTTTAAAAACTAGGGTACGGTATATCACTTTAACGTAACTGCTAAATTAATTCTAGAATGTAATGTGGGATTGAATGTCGGTGAAATGACATTTAATGTCAGTAAAGCATAGATCACATTAGATGTGACTCAGCTGGACATTTGTGTCGCATTGTGAACCACCACCCGTTTTTTTATACACACTTCATAACTTGACTCAACTTGACAGTTCCTGACACCGATATACGTTTCCCCCCCTCCCCCCCCCCCAAAAAAAAAACTACGCCAATGTATGAGGGTTTTAGCTGAAGTCACTCTTTCCTGTTAGTGTTGGTGTGATCCCTCATTTCTTTCCAACAATTTAAAACCAAATAATGTATGGGGACTTTTAATTTTGAGTCTGAATGTTGTCCTGACCATAAAGTTATTAATGTAAAGAACCATTGCTACTACTAAAAAAGAGTAACATCTGTGGTACCATTGGGCTGATTCTCTCACACTGTACGGGTGGGACGTAGCCCAGTGGTAAAGTGTTCGCCTGATGCACTGTCGGGTTTAGGATCAATCCCCATCAGTGGGCTCATTGGGCTATTTCTAACTTCAGCCAGTGCACCACGACTTGTGTATCAAAGACCATGGTATATGCTATCCTGTCTGTGGGATGGTGCATATAAAAGATCCTTTGCTACTAATGGAATAATGTAGTGGGTTTTCTCTCTAAGACTAGTTTAAAATTACCAAATGTTTGACAACCATTAGCCAATGATTAATAAATCAATGTGGTATTAAACAAAACTAACTTTTTTAACTCACATTGTAGGTTATTTTCAATTTGTTATAGTTAATACTGGTTTTACACCAAATAAATGCTCATTGTATTAAATTAATGTTCTGTTCCATTTTTTTAATTGGTTTATTCTTAACAACATGCATTGCAATAAATGTAATGAACGAAAATAATGTCTTATCACGCAGCCAGATTATAAACTGTGTTATGGTAGTTTACATACCAAAGCATTTCCTTGTTCCTTTTAATTTCTAAATGCATCGCCTGCATAGATATCAAAAGTTGTAAATCAATTTTGTATTGACGTGTAGTGAAAATTAATTTACACAATATCGAATAACTGTTTACCATATTGCCTTACAAATAGAAATGGCCCAGGTGTGCTGGCCACTTGCGGCATGAAAAGGCTTGTCTGTTAGTGACATAGAGGTACCAGTAATATAGCTCACCTGAGTAAACAGAAACAGTGTCGCTACAGAACAATACCCAGTGCTGGCGCTCCAATACATGTACACCATGTACACTGGCCAAAAAATACTGTTAAGCCACTTTCACATGCACACGTCAACGGCAGAATCCTGGATAATTTTATATTGCTTGCCGAATGATGCAGACAGTACTGAGTATCATTTGAGGCGGGACATAGCCCTGTGGTAAAGCGCTCGCCTGATGCGTGGTTGGTCTAGGATCGATCCCTGTCAGTGTACCCATTGGGCTAGTTCTTGTTCCAGCCAGTGCACAACAACTGTGAGATGGTGCATATAAAAGATCCCTTGCTACTAATGGAAAAAATGTAGTGAGTTTTCTCTCAAAGACTTACCAAAACATTTTTGACATCACAATAGCCAATGATTAATAAATCAATGTGCTCTAGAAGTGTTGTTAAAATAAAAAAGAAAGAAACAAAGAATATCATTGGATTGATTAACAGCCAGAAACACACTGAATATACATAAATAAAAGTATCCATTAGTCACACACATTACACAATGTCAGTGGGTATAATACTGGTATATTTCACACAATGTCAATAATGAGGTTTTATTAATGATTAGTGGACATACAATGTTTATTGCATTGTTATGAAGATTTTAAAATAAGTACCACGCCACTGTCCCTCATAGTATAATCTGAATGTTAATTTATAAGATTTAGATAAATTTGTCTTTAGGTACATTTAACATGTTGTTAACATTTTTAGATAGAAGTGTTATTTTTTAAAATATAGGTATTGAATCATAATAATAATATTTAAACATAGAATTTTTTTTTTAATTATTATAATTTTTTAAAATTATAATATATATATATATTATTTATTAATGCCAAGATCTAAGGTTGATAGAAATACATGACATTATGTAGTGTTTATATATCTTATTATATATTATATATATAATAATTTTTTAAAACTTGCAATTTTGTATTAAAGGGACAGACCCTAGTTTCAGCTCATGAAAATGCACACTAAGTTTAGTTACTCTACAAACCTGTAACACATTTGAATAAAGTTACAATTGAGTGAAACATGAGTCTGTGACTTTGAACTGGTGAAATACCCTCTAAAACTGGACTAAAACTCGACTCCATAACTGTTACTTCTCAGACGCACATGTGTTTTTAAAAATATGAGAAATGCATTTTGTGATATTAAAAACACCAGGATGACCAAAAACACTTTGAATGTATGGAAATGGATAATCTACACAATAAAATCCAAGTAAAGTATGATTTCAGTTATCAAAAACGGCTCTAATGGTAAAAAAAAAAAATGTCTTAGTGTTTAAAAACTAGGGTATGTCCCTTTAAATCATTTGCATTTTAAAAAATCTCCTGCTTTCTCTTGACTAAAGGTTGATAGGTCTGTACAGTGATTGCAAACTCTGAACTTGGGTCAGTCTCTTTAATTATAGTAATATTATTTTTTGAAGGCGAACAAGTCTGCAGACGAGTCCACAATCTCTAAAACTTTGACCTCTTCAAAAATAAACAAACTTCTGAGACGATATCCACAACCTCCACATACCATCAAGATGAAAGGTAAGTTGGTAAAGTATAATTTCATAATTCATTCTGCTTTCATGCCCATCAGTACAGCTTCCACATGCAGTTAAGTTTATCAGTAAGGGTCATTCAATAATTATGTAATGTAAAATATTTTAGGGGAGGTGAGGGGTATTAATGAAGAGTTACATCATATTAAGAAAATAAAACAAGAGTGGTGAGTAAATTTAGAGGGCGGTGTGGTATTACTTTAAGCTTGCCAATACATGTGGGTGGAGAGTGAGTTTTAAACAATTGCAAAATTTTGTTACATAATTATTGAACAGGCTCATATTGGGGAACATTTTGTTCAGTATTGCATTACAATTCACTTTGCAGGTTTCATAGATCGCTACATAAATTTAAAACATCAAACAGTAGTTGCTAATTCATTAATTTCCAATTGACTAGAAATATTGTTAATCAAGATTTTGAAAACAAAATGTTTCCTGCGTATGTTACAGTATTCTTCATTCAAAATAATGATTCAGTTCTGTTTGATCATAGTAACTAGAACAATATAAAACACTCTGAAACGTTTTATCCTAAATTCTTAGTGTCCCTGTGGTAAACAGTCGCTTGAGGTGTGAAAGGTTGTAGGGTCAATACCTAGCTATATGTTTAATGTTCCTTCACATTATTGAATTTTGATTGGCTAAGACAACCCACTTACTGCCAGCATATTTTATCCCGGTTGAAACCGTGAATGGGGGACACCTGTCTAATTAGACTTTCAACTTCGTTGCTGTTTATTGCTGTGTCTGTGTCTCTCAGGTGTTGAAATGAGCATTCCAATAAGTTAAATGGGAAGATTAATCACCCGAGCAGCCTGAGTGTCATAAACGTCTGTTGGTAACTTGTAGCTAAAGGAAAATCATTAGTCAAAGTGTCGTCTGCTAATTATCTTGAAGCAGTCAGACATTTCGCAGACAGTTCCTGCGTAGTTTTGAAAATATGCTTTCTAAATTTGTCTTGTAATTACAAAGAGACCACCTGATTGTTGTTGTTTTTATTTCCTGGCATTTCTTTTCTGTTTCTCTTAAACTCCAAACATTTAGCACTGGTTTGCCAGTCGTTCAATCTTTTTTAAACTGTATAATTTTGTTTCGGTTAAGATCTGTTGGTGTATATAAATTTATCATTTTGTTGGACTTGTTTTATGTCAGTTTATGAAATAATTTAATAAATACAGGTATACATCTATAATGATTGTCCCATATATGTTTCAAGGTTATACATGCTCTATGTATAGTTGCAAGTACCACTTTTATCTGGTTTTACATGTGTGATCAATAATTGAAAATTTGCATATAATTAACTCAAGAATATTAACATTGTAATATGCTGACACTGGGAGTAAGCTGTGGGTTCCTAAAACATTTTGCTCAGAATAAAAAAACCTGTTTGTTTTATTTAACGACACCACTACAACACATTGATTTATTAATCATCGTCTATTGGATGTCAGACATTTGGTAATTCTGACACGTAGTCATCAGAGGGAAATCGCTACATTTTTCCTAATGCAGCAAGGGATCTTTTATATGCACATTCCAAAGCTAGCTCTGGGTGAGCAAAACATTTCGCCAAATTATCTTTTTAAAAAAATGCGAAACCCAGTTATTTTCCTATAAAACACCAATTATTACTTGAAATTTTTTCGCCAAATTAAAGTAAAATTTGCCAATTGTTCCTAAAATTAGCAATTGTGAATTTGGCGAGTGGCAGAGCTAGCCCTGACATTCCCAGAGACAAGAAAGCACAACCACGGCCTTTGACCAGTTGTGGTTCATTCCTGTGATGCAAGCACCTCAGGTGAGCACACAACTGACTGAGCTAAATCCTGCTTCTCAAAATAGAAAGTAAAATGAAAAATCTACTATCACATATTCACCCATCAAACCAGCAACAAGGTTTTCACTGTTGAAAAATCTACCATCACATATTCACCCATCAAAAAAAATTGTGTGTTTCTGGTTTCCCGACCGACCCTAATTTTACGCTGCGACCCTAAATAAATTTGACTAGCAAAAAAAAAAACCCAACATCTACCACGATTTTTGTAGACAAGTTATATACAGTATGTCAAGAACACGATTTAAAAAAAAAGGAAAAGAAAAAAGTTCCTACCTACCTACCCTATTTTTTCCAGAGATGAAACCTGAAACACACATTATTATTTTTTAAAACTACTAAATGACATTATTTGGTTGTAATTATGGGCTGATTGTTCTAGGTAGAATCTTAACATTTTAAACAAAAATGTGTAAATAATTTTGAGCATTATGAAAATCCAAAACATCACCTTTGATTTGATATGATTTGATTTACTTACTAAAATGTTGCTGGTATGTTAATGTTTTTACTGATCATTGGTTTATCACAACTCACAGACTTAAACTTACTTTCTCCTCCAGACAGTTTTGTACACAAAGAAAATTGTATTTTACCTATTTCTTGGACTGTAGACTTGGAAGATGGATGAAATGTCTGACAGTGACAAATGAGAAATGGTCTAAATAGACTGAGTTTTAATTAACTCAGTGATTCAGTGCATTCATACTGGGCTATTTGTTCTAGGAATCACGTAGACTCAGATAGCTGCCCAACCCTGTCATTCCTTCAACTTGAACCATAACTCTTTATCATTGAAACCCAGACAAAGACCAACATCAAAACAAACAGCCAGGGTGTCCATCAGGCGTTGAAGTCGGAGGTTGTTTGTCAAAAGTAGGTGGCAATGTTAGGTAAGAGGAAAAAAATATTTCTCTATCGGCACCTCGGCACAGTTTTCACTAATTTTGTTGGTATCTTACAAATTGGCGAGACGTAGCACAGTGGTAAAGAGCTTGCTTGATGCACAGTCGGTTTGGGATCGATCCCCGTCAGTGAGCCCATTGGGCTGTTTCTCGCTCCAGGCAGTGCACCACAACTGGTACATCAAAGGCCGTGGTATGTGCTGTTCTGTCTATGGGATGGTGCATATAAAAGATCCTTTGCTGCTAATCGAAAAGAGTCGCCCATGAAGTGGTGACAGCGGGTTTCCTCTCTCAATATCTGTGTGGTCCTTAACCATATGTCCAACGCCATATAACCGTAAATAAAATGTGTTGAGTGTGTCGTTAAATAAACCATTTCGTTCCTTACAAATGGGTACAGTGATATGTGGTCTAGATAGTTGAAAAGGAAACTGCAGTCACACAGGCTACTTTCATTTCGTTCCTTACAAATGGGTACAGCGATATGTGGTCTAGATAGTTGAAAAGGAAACTGCTGTCACACAGGCTACTTTCATTTCGTTCCTTACAAATGGGTACAGTGATATGTGGTCTAGATAGTTGAAAAGGAAACTGCTGTCACACAGGCTACTTTCATTTTCATTTCAACTTATTTTCCTGCTTATATCCAATTAAGGTTCAAGCACACTGTCCAGGGCATACACACCTCAGCTATCTGAGCTGTCTGTCCAGGACAGTGGGTTAGTTGTTAGTGAGAGAGAAGAGGGTGTAGTGATCTTACACCTACCCATTGAGTCATTAAAACTAGCTCTAGGTGGGAACTGGTACTGGGCTGTGAACCATGTACCTATGAGCTTTATGTCCGATGGCTTAACCGCGATGCCACCGAGGTCAATGCAGGCTACTTTTACTGTATAGCAGCAATGGATCTTTTGTATTCCCTTTTGCTCTAAGGCTTTATGGCATATGATCTTTACCAGGAAAGGCGGTTGATCACATGACATCCCTTTCACACATATCTGAAATGTTTTAAGAGAGCAGCCTTGCCACAAATGTTTTAATAAATTTTATTTGAACCTTGATGTGATTGCTCGTCTAGTACCATTTCAGGAGAGTGATCTTCAGCTCACCTTGAGTTAGCTAATGTTAAAGACTGTGATATACTTGTCATGGGGCACTTGAGATTCAGTTGGTTCAGCAAGGGCAATCAATTATGAGCTATTGCTCCTCATGCAAGCACTCTACCACTGAACTACATCCTGTCTCATGTTCACCGAGTGCAGTAATTCAAAGTAATTCATCTTCTATCAATTGGATGTTAAAGTATTGATGATGCAGACATCACAAAAGTAGACGAATTGCTCTGAATGTCAATCAGTTTTGACACGCCTAGACAAAACAAAAATATAAACCACTGGCGATGTCAGAGACTGGATCCAAGGTCGGCGTGCCTGAACCTTTAAGGATGTGGGTACATTAATAGAGTTCCCAATACAAAACTCCTTCATACACAGTTACCCCCTCCCAGCCCCATTTAACTAAGGGGTGAGGTCTAGCTCAGTCAGTGGAGCATTCACCTGAGGAGCTTGGGTTGAAGGATCAAAACCCCTTGATGGACTCATTCTCTGATTGAATTTTTCCCATTCCAATCAGTGCATCACAACTAGTATATCAAAGGCTATGGGTAAGTGCATATAACAGGCCTCGGTGGTGTCGTGGTTACGCCATCGGACATAAGGCTGGTAGGTACATGGTTCGCAGCCCGGTACTGGCTCCCACCCAGAGCGAGCTTTAACGACTCAATGGGTAGGTGTAAGACCACTACACCCTCTTCTCTCTCTCACTAACCACTAACAACTAACCCCCTGTCCTGGACAGACAACCCAGATAGCTGAGGTGTGTGCCCAAGACAGCATGCTTGAACCGTAATTGGATGTAAGCACAAAAAATAAGTTGAAATGAATGAATGAGTGCATATAACAGATCCCTTACCACTAATAGAAAGAAATAGCAGGTTTCCTGTGAAGACTACATATTTTACATCCAATAGCCAATGATAGTTGACAAAATAACTCTTATTGCTTCATTAATATTACTGCAGTATTGGTATAGTTTTATTTCATTCTCCCATAGTACAACTAAAAACACAGTTCAAGAATAAAGCTTTTATGAGGTTCTAGACTAAAGGATCACTGTTTGTAATTTGGAGATAGCTGTAACATTATATTTAACCATTTGCAGCCATTAAAACTAGTTTTACAAACATTAATAGCAAATGGAGTTTTACCAGAGTTACTATTAAAATTGAAGTTTTCTTTCTAATGTACTTTAAAAGTTGCAAAAAAAAACTTCATTAGTTTTGTTTTAATTTGTTTTAATTCTTTTTGTATTCTATTTTTTAAAATTATTTCATTGCTCCCTTTATTCAGTTCAGTTTTAATCTAGTTTTACAAAGTCCTTGTAAACCTATCTGTGGACCTAGCTGTATACTTCCATATATGATAATCACATCTTGATATCTGATGTCAGAATGCATGTTTATCCTGCTGTTTAGTTTATTTTCTTTCACTGTTCTTGTGCACACACACTGTCAAGATGCATTGAATGAAGGAAATCACCTCTTTGTATTGTTGACAGTTCTTCTGATCTTGTCCGCAGGTGTTTCCCCTCAAAGCTCCCAGGAATCTGCCAGTGCTGGGTGCTTATTCAATCCGCTCACAGTTCTTCACACAAGCCACTCTTACATGTATTTTATTTCTCTATTATAGTGACACCTGGTCATTTGTTGTTAGCTGTACCACTTGACAAATGAAAATAGCCTCTTTACATGAAATAGCCATGTTAACTTTTTCTTTAAAATCCACTCCTGTGTTGAAAGTTCTATACAGAACTGCCGTCCCCACCCACCCTATTTCATGATTATTGTGAAAGAAGTAAAGATATTTTTGTTTGCTGATTTGTCATGACTTGCTCCCTTTCACCCATAAGTCAATCCTACATGTACCTGTTGCCTTAACACGATTAATGATCTCTACGACTTTTGAAATAAAATTAATAAAATCTGTTTTTGTTTACCTCAAACACCTCTATGCCACCCTAGCTTTAAGCTTCTACCATATCATAATTTGTTTAATTTGTAAAAGTAATAGACATTATTGTCTATGTTTTTTAATTGTAGTTTATTAAATGTCTTTTTGATTGTGTTATAAAAAAAATCACCTACTTCGTAGATAAACAAGACCATGTGTTTTTAACATAAATTTACTCTTTTTAGGGGTATTAGAAAAATCAGTAGCTTAAAGGGACATTCCTGAGTTTGCTGCATTGTAAGATGTTTCCAACTAATAAAATATTTCTATGATTAGACATATATTAAATATGTTTTCTTGTTTAGAATATCAGTGTCTGTATATTCAACGTGTTTCTAGTAACATAATTGTTTAATTTGTAAAAGTAGTAGACATTATCTATCTTTTTTAATTGTAGTTTATTAAATGTCTTCTTGATTGTATTATAAAAAAATCACCTACTTTGTAGAAAAACAAGACCATGTGCTTTTAACATAACTTCACTGTTTTTAGGAAAAGTCAGTAGATTAACATTTAATATGCAACATATTTTTCTTGCTGCACTGACAAAATATTTTTTAACCTAACCTTGTTCCGTGTGAAATAAATAGATATTCCAGTGTGATAAACTCAGTCCTGTTAATCAGTATATATTTGACAGGATCACAAACTGTTGTTGTTGTTGTTGTTGTTTTTAATAATATTTCACTTTGATTTGTTTTATTTTAAATTTCAAGAATCTACTTTTTCATTTTCTTTTTTTAATTATGAACTTTTTAAAGTTGAGACAGGTGATCAAATATCTTCAACAGCAAAATAAAACTTTCAAGTAAATCTTTGAAGACAGTCAATAAAATTAAGAATGAAGGATCATCAGAAGTATAGGTTGAGAGGAAAAAAATGACTTGCCACTTACAAATTTTAAGCATTGCAGAATCTATATAGTCAGAATACCCGACAATATATATATTTTTTTTTTACCCACACTTGTACATATTGACTAAATATTAAATGTTTGCTCTCTCTATTTCAGATTGAATAGAAGTTGAGGTGTTTGACATGGACAAGTATTAGTAGGAGTGCCTGAAGGACTCTTCAGTTGACATTGTGTGCCTGCCATACCCCGAGTGTAGTGACGATTGACATAATCCATACAGATTATTTTATTAATAAACAGTAGTTAGAAAACACACCTGCATTTGTTGTTATGTCAGATATAGTTTGTGTGGTAATACTGAGAGACTGAAAACGAGTGTCTGATGCTAGTTTTCAACAGGGTGTTTCTAGTTTTATTTGTGTTTATGATGAGTCAGACCAGTTCTTGCTAGTTATTAGTTCTTACTGGTGTTTGGAATCGGTTGGAATTTCATCAGTTATAATCAATTTGCACCAACTGATCAACTTAGTATTATAGTCCATTTAAAGTTATATGAGCTCAAGAAGGTTTAAAGTTTGTTTTGTTTAATGACGTTTTTAGATAATGGGTTTTTTATTATCATTTCCATTTTTATTGACATGATATCCGCACACAGATATATACAGTGAATATGACAAAGAGATATTTAACTACATGAAAAATAAAGTAGTTAAAGATATATTTAGCTAGAAAATCAAATATATGTGACTAATAATCCAACATACATGTATGAAAAATTCAAAAGGAGACCGAGGACATACTAAGTATCAAAAGAAGAGAAAAAAATACAATCTAAGTTTTAAATAAATTGTGACAAATTGACCAAAATTTGGTGAATTTATCATAATTGCATGCGAAAAAAGCTGTTGCTTTTGTCACATAATAGTATTCAGTCAACTCTTTTTGGATCCATTTCAAACTGGGTACATGTGTACTGAAATGACTTAAATATTAAGTGTTTTGTAACAAGTACAACAGCATTAACAGGATCATTATTTGTAGTTTTAAAACCAAAAATTACATTTTCTTTATTAAATTTAATGTTGCTGCCCTTTTTTTTACATGAATCCAGTTCTGAATATCAGTCCAAATTGAGTTGACTAAAGTGCATTCCCAAAATAAATGGATAATTGTACCAAGTTCTAAATTACAAAAATTACACTTCGGACAAGAAATATAACCAATTTTATATAAATAGGTATTAACAGGAAGTATATTATGAATTATTTTAAACTGAAACTAGCACAATTCACTACTATCAGTACAGCATAAAAGAATTATATTTATATTTTTCCAATCAGAATCTGAAAAAGTAGTTGTACGCCGATTTTGAGAACGACAAATTTAATAAAGTATTATAGTAATGTTTACTTCCTCTAACAGTTGTATTTAATATTGTAATATTATACGGCAACGGTATTCTATGGAGACGGTAGCTTATTTTTCAGTTTTACTTTACACAATTTGAAATATTGTTTTACCGCATTAATTACACCTTGATAAGTTAAAAAATTAGTATTGATATTAAAAGCCATGACAAGTTAAAAAAATTATCTCGATCGTGAAATAAATCATTAATAAATTTTATCCCTCCTTCAAACCAGTCTCTATAGAATATTGAATTTCCATTTATTTTTATGTCATTATTATTCCAAATATATTCTGACATCTTTTCAAACACGGAGTTTGATTTGCATTTTTTAAGATATGTTCCCCACACCATTAAGATTTCTTTCCAGAAATAATTATAAATATATTGACAGTGTTTTTCTATTCCTTCAGAGTCAAAAACCATTATATTACCTAATAATTTATACTCATGAATTATAATCAATCCCTTCCATTTTGAATTGGTGTTAACTAATCTTAATCCAAGCAATTTTTTGTGCTTTAATAAATTCTTCTATTAATGTAACTTTAATACCACCATCTTTTATATTTTCTGACATTTCAGTACGCTTAATTTTATCAGGTTTTCCATTCCATACGAAAGAAAATAATTGCCTCTGTAGTAGTTAAATATCGTCATCAGGTGGATTAGGAAGGGTTGAAAATAGGTGATTTAATTTTGGTAAAATAAGGCTCTTTAATATTATATTTCTCCCCAATGGTGTTAAAGTTCTACTAGACCAAATGTTTAACAAATTCTTTATTGAATTTAATTTATTCTTATAATTAATCTGTACCATATTTTCTAAGTCAATATCAAATTTTATACCTAATAAATCAAACGTTTGTATCCAATCAAATTTCCATTCTTTACATAATTTGTATCTACTCCTCTTCTCAGAACCTATCCATATTAACTTAGTTTTCTCCACATTAACTTTAAGGCCGGAAAATCTTGCATAAATCTCCAATGTATTTAGAACTGCATAGAGGCTTTTTTCTGTTCTATCTAAAATTACTGTTGTGTCATCTGCAAATTGAGTTAACAAAAATTCTATATTTCCAATTGTCAAACCTTTTATATTTTTTTTGGTTTTTAACATCCTATTAAGAATCTCACCACACGTGAGAAATATATATGGAGATATCGGATTCCCCTGACGGCAACCTCTTTCTAATTTAAAAAAGGATGAAGCAAACCCATTAACAAGAACAGTAGATTGACAATCTTTATGAAAAATAGAAATAAATTTTTGTATTGAAGGACCAAGACCAAAATATTTCAGAACATTAAAAATAAATCCCCAGTCTACAGAGTCGAATGCCTTTTCAAAGTTGGTTAACAATAATAATTTTTTTTTTAATTTCTGTATACTCGATAAAAATTAGTCTTATTACCTCGCCTATATATCGTCCTGACATGAAACCTTTTTGTTCTTCGCTAATTCTAATAGGCAACACTAATTTTATCCTTTGTGCTAAAGCAGCTGGTTTTTAGAGAATGTTATTTATTAATCATCAGCTGTTGGATGTGAAAAGGATTTAATTTACCATATATTGCTGTGTATTAGCCGACTTTTGAAGTCTAGAAATACTTTTAAAAAGAAGAGAGTCAGCTTATACACGGAGGCAACAAATTGGTGCATAAAATTTCGATCGAAAACAAACAAAATCTATGTTTTACCAAATCCTTTATTTAAAAAAAGCTTGTTCATGAAATAAGTATGTGTTAGTCTGTTAGCATATTTGTGAGGGTCATTTAAGCTAGTTCATGATAACTTTGGGAAGGGTTTTTATTAGTAGTTAAATACAGCCTGGATCATTTAATTAATGTGACAGAAAAAGAAAGAAAGAAATGTTTTATTTAACGACGCACTCGACACATTTTAATTACGGTTATATGGCGTCAGACGTATAGTTAAGAACCACACAGATATTGAGAGGAAACCCGCTGTCGCCACTTCATGGGCTACTCTTTCCGATTAGCAGCAAGGGATCTTTTATATGCACCATCCCACAGACAGGATAGCACATACCACGGCCTTTGATGTACCAGTCGTGGTGCACTGGCTGTGACGAGAAATAGCCCAATGGGTCCACCGACGGGGATTGATCCCAGACTGACCACACATCGAGCGAGCGCTGTACCACTGAGCTACGTCCCGCCCCTTGATAAAAAAAAAATGAAGAAAAATGTTTGATTTTACAAAATATCGTTTTTTGGTACAATGTTGCTGAATGACCATGTTTGTTAATGTTCCTGGAATGGGACAGCATGCCCAAATGCACCCTAAAACAAATTTAACGCACGTTGTGCGACAACTGCAGGAAATCGGCGTGAAATGGTCATATTTTGGCGAATGTACGTGAAATTCGGGGAAAAACATTGGGGTAGTGATGGGTATTTAAAGCTGCAATGCTCGCAATGATGCCTCATTTCCATTTCGATGTAGACGAGTTACAAGATGCCAAGACTAAGCCTGCCGAATCGAAACATTGCAATAGGCCGCCTCCAGTTAGGTGAATCGCAGTCAGCAGTCGCACACCACATGAACGTCCATCAGAACACCATTCCGCGTCTCTGGGATAGGTGCCAGCAGTTTCAATCAGCTGAAGACTGGCCCAGAAGTGGAAGACCATTCATAACAACTGCAGCACAACATTGCTACATCCGAGTTCTGCACTTGCGTCACCGAACTGCCACAGCAACGAACACTGCTGGACGCATACCTGGTTTGAGAAGGGTGTCTGCACAAACCATTCGGACCAACTTCGAGAAGCTGGTTTACGGGCTAGGAGACCGTATGTTGGCCCCGTCCTGCGACGTCAACGTCGACATTTACGTGTTCGCTAGTGCACGAATGTACAGGGGTGGAACTTGGGGAAACTGGCGGCGAGTATGGTTCAGCGACGAGTCACATTTCCTTCTACAGCGGCGTGATGGACGACAACGTGTTTACAGACGCCGCAATGAACGTTTTGCCATTAACTGCGTCACCCAAGTTGACAGATTCAGTGGACGGAGTGTCATGATGTGGGGAGCCATCTCATACACCGGCAGAAGTGAACTTGTGTGTTCGTACAAGGCAACCTGACAGTTGTACGCTACCGGAATAAAATTCTTCGCCGTCACATGCTTCCCATTTTGGATCGACAGAGAGAACTCTTTCAGAAGGACAATGGATTTCCTACAGAATAAGAACATTAATGTGCTGCCATGGCCATCAAGATCGCCAGATCTCAACCCCATTGAACCTCTATGGGACGAACTGGACAGACGTGTACGCCAGCGTCACCCGGAGCCTCAGACGCTTCCGCAACTGTCACATGCACTGTGCACAGAAAGAATGGGTTAGAATTCCACGTGCCCAGATTCAGAGACTCATTCAGTCTATGCCAAAGAGATGTCGCGCAGTGGTTGCTGCAGTTGGTGGCCACATGAAGTACTGATTTCAGCGCCCTCGTGCGACGCTGTTTGGTGACGAAAACGCCTCCACTGCCGTTAGTCCATTGTCACATATTCATGTCAAATTTGACTGTGATACGATCATAAATAACGAAATTATGCCACTTTATATTAAAGAGATAATTCCATGAATATTTCGCCTATACGTTTCTGTTTTTGACAGAGTATAGTTTAGCATGATGCATCTTACTTTTTCTGTTCATAACGTGTCCACGTGTGTTTATTTGTATGTGATTATGCGCGTGCTTGCGTGTGTGTGTATGTGATAGAGTGGGAGAGTGGATGGTCATAGATGTATATGAGCAGTGTGTTTTGACAATGATTCATCAGAACATGTCATCACAGCTCTACTTATTCCAGTGAGTCTGTCCTCTACTAGTTTTGAATAAGTAAACTAGTCTGGAAGTGGCAGTCCTCTTTGTTGCGGTACAAAACGGATGGAATCTCCAGTAAATGATCTCCTTAGGAGTGGCTGTCCTATAGTCGAGACACTAGATAGAAATTTATGGAATCAATCACTATTTTGCCAAATACCCTTTCGATTCTGCACTGGGCAGAGATACGGCATTGATCACGTATTACGGGTTTGTCATTCAGATTCGTTGGTACTAGTTGACGTAATACCGCGCCTCAGAAAATTAAAGTCTTCGAGCGATGATTGAGACTGGAATGGCACAAAACACTATTGCTAAACGTTTTGGCGTTCATTAGTGTTCCTCAGAACACCATACAGTCTGTAGAGATATTATCAACAGTTAGGAATACTAGAGATATTCCTTGTTTCGTCACTTTATAATATTACAGAATCATTTGGAAATAGTCTGGCAGCCAAGGTACCCAACCTGGACTTGTAGTCTATACAATGTTTCTTTGTGTGTTTGGTGTATGAGACCATAAATATGAAGAATCCACTTGATGTCACCCTCGGGCAGGTTTTCTAATACATTTGCATAAATCTAATATGGCCGCCACTCAATAATTGAGGATAATTTTTTCACCATATCTTCAATTCTGCATAGAAATTTAGATGCATTTAAAATGCTATTTTATGGACTTTAATCATGAGCAATTCTAATTAATGTTGTCTTAACGTGTTTCGTGTGCTTAGAAACCCTGAAGTAGTATTTTATATACACCTAAACCTGCATCTAGAAGTGGAGACATGATGAGAATAGGATCTGTGTTGAATGGCGGCCATATTGGATTTATGCAAATGAAAGGTGTGTCAAATTATAACTAATGTTTATCATTATTAAAGCATAAAATATAATTTTAAATGCATAGAAATTTCCATTTAGAAGTGAAGGTATGGTGAGAAAAGGATACTCAGTTGTTGAGTGAATTGGACAATTCCCAGGGATGCATACACACCCCACCCCACAAAACGACAGAGATATTCGGGTAAATGCATAGTGAATTGTTTGCAGCCTTACATACCCCACCCCACAAAACGACAGAGATATTCGGGTAAATGCATAGTGAATTGTTTGCAACCTTACATACCCCACCCCACAAAACGACAGAGATATTCGGGTAAATGCATAGTGAATTGTTTGCAACCTTACATACCCCACCCCACAAAACGACAGAGATATTCGGGTAAATGCATAGTGAATTGTTTGCAACCTTACATAGCTGTTTGGTAGTAATGCTGATATGAGGGGCGGGACGTAGCCCAGTGGTAAAGCGCTCGCTCGATGCGCGGTTGATCTCCGTCGGTGGGCCCACTGGGCTATTTCTCGTTCCAGCCAGTGCACCACGACTGGTATATCAAATGCCGTGGTATGTACTACCCTGTCTGTGGGGTGGTGCATATAAAAGATCCTTTGCTGCTAATCGAAAAAGAGTAGCCCATGAAGTGGTGACAGCGGGTTTCCTCTCTCAATATCTGTGTGGTCCTTAACCATTTGTTTGACACTATATAACCGTAAATAAAATGTGTTGAGTGTGTCGTTAAATAAAACATTTCTTTCTTTAATGCTGATATGAATGAATGTTGTAATCCAGATAAGGGCATTTTCGTTTAATTTAAAACACAAACACACACACACACACAGAGAGAGAGAGAGAGAGAGAGAGAGAGAGAGAGAGAGAGAGAGAGAGAGAGAGAGAGAGAGAGAGAGAGAGAGAGAGAGAGAGAGAGAGAGAGAGAGACCAACACACACACACACACACATGGACTGTAAGTCCAGGTTCACCTTAAATATCCCATTGCGCTGCCGGACTAAACGTGAAGTCAGCAGAAGCATATGGGCTCCTATTTTTGTAGGGTGGCAGGCTGGTTTTTGCCCGACTTAAACGAAAATGCCCGAATCCGGATAACAATATTTATTCATATTACTATTTCTATCGAACAACTATACAGGGTTGCAAACGAATCACTGCGCATTTTAAAATGGATTACAACTAATTTTGCAGGTAGAATGATGGAAATAAATGGTAAAAAGGTCTCATATTAACACATTTTGCCCGAATATCTATAATTTTGACCAAATTTGAGGTTTTTCTCCAGCACTAGGAGGCAGTTGTCCCCAAAACATCCCATAATTAGAAAATTTGTTTCTAATTTTCATTATTATTCATACTTACCTAGTACTAGCACAACAACAATGCTATACAACCTGAGTCATCTCCTCCACTGCAGAATTGTCTTCCCTTGCCGGATGTATATCCATATCCGCGCATGGGCAGACCATCGTCCTCGATTCAAAGTCCGTAATGACCGAATCCAGGGAAGACCTCCTAGGGGCGGGTGGGAGGTTACCGTTGTTGTGCTAGTACTAGGTAAGTATGAATAATAATGAAAATTAGAAACAAAGTTTCTAATAGTCTTATTCAACTTACTGTACTAGCACAATAACTATGCTATAACGGACGTGATTTAACACCGTTAGAGCACGTGAATTCAACATTAATGGGAGGAGGTAAGAAAACGTGAGGACTTACCCATTCGACCAACGTGAATCGTCTCAAGTAATGACAAGGTGTAAAACAACCAAGACATACGAGGTATAAAAGTCTAAGTGACTATTAATTATCAATACCCGAATTAATAAACATCTTCCACCCCCTGTGTGAGGCAAAACCATCTCACAAGTGAAAGGAAAACACTAGACTGCCCCAGATAGCAACCACACCCTTTCCCGAAAAAGTTGGCTCAATTATCTCCCGACACGACCTGTACGAGCTGCCTACCGGAATAGAGGTCTCCCTCGTCTCGTGGCTCGTCGTACAGAAACAACCTGCTGACCAGCAATCACCGACTGGATACGTCTAGTACCATCGGGACCAACTGCCATGTCACGAAAATAGAAGCGGTGGAACGTATGTCGACCCTTCCACACCCCTGCATTCATCACCTTGATAATATCCAAGGAATCGTGAAAATTCAGGGAAGCTGAGATTGCTCGAATCTCATGAGGCCGAACTGAGAAGTTCCGCAGAACATGATCTCCTGCCGTCTCATATGCCAGCTTGATGGTTGCAGCCATCCATCGAGACAATGCATTCTTAGTAATATCTCCCGGCTGTTTAGTGTAAGAAATAAACAGCCTCTTCTTCCCACCACGAAGAAGTGTAGTACGATGCAGATAATACTTCAATGCCCTGACCGGACAAAGAAGACGGTCTGAATTATCAGAAGGCAACGTACGAGACAAACTTTGAATGATTGCCGGAGGAAACTCCTCCCCTGGTGCCTGGTTCTTAGCCACAAAGATGGGATCAGTCCGCAACGTAACCGACCCATCAGGGTTATAATCGACCAAATCATGCAAGAACGCATGAATCTCACTAATACGGCGACAAACCGCAAGAGAGACCAGGAAAAGCGTCTTCCAAGTCAAAAATCGAAGAGTGGCAAACCGCAATGGCTCATAAGGCGGACCCTTGAGCGCATGAAGAACCATTTTGGCAAAATGGAAGGCCTCTCAACCGTGGATTGCAAAGATTTGAGTAAATCATGCAATACGAGATTCGTGGAAAAGTCTGTCCGACCACACTGCCTGAGAGTAGTGAAGATGGAAGAACGATGACCTTTGACTGTCTGAACTTTAAGCTTCCTTTCCTGGACCAAGGCCAGAAAGTATTCAGCTAAGTCATTGACAGTAGGTGATAAGGGATCGAAATCCCGTTCACCTGCCCAACGAACCCAGGCGCTCCAGTGGCATTGGTAAACTCGCTCAGTTGACCGGCGCTTCGAAGAGGAGACGAGTTCAGCAATTCGTTTCGAAAAGCCTCTGCCTCACAGGGAAAACTCGACAACCTCCACGCGTGAAGCCGGAAGACCTCCGGCTTCGGGTGCCACACCGGCTGCTGCAGCCGCTGGCTGAGCAGATCCGGAAGGGGTGGCAAGCGCACCGGCTCCTGCACTAACAGTGACAGAAGCTGAGGAAACCATGGTTGGGCTGTCCAACCCGGCGCCATGAGCGTCACTCGACACGGTTGCATTCCGACCTTGGCCAGAACCTTGCTGAGTAAGACTGGGGGCGGGAAGGCATACAGATCCAACCCCGTCCAGTCCATACTCAACACATCGTACTCCAGAGCCAGAGTATCGGGAACCGGTGACACAAACACCGGTAACTGGTGGTTCAGCCTGGTCGCGAACATATCCACTTGTGGACTCCCCCACAATAGCAGAATCCTGCCCGCAACCACCTTGTGCAACATCCACTCTGTTTGGACAGGTGAACGACGACTCAAGGCGTCCGCCAAGACGTTGACTGAAGAGGGAATGTGTTTTGCCGTCAACACAATGCCCCACTGATCGCACAATTCCTGGATCTCCAAGGCCCTGCAACTCGGACTTGGTGCCACCCCAACGATTGAGGTATGCGACGACTGCCGTGTTGTCGCACCTCACCAAAATTCGACGATCTCGAATAACGCTCTGAAACTGGAGGCAAGTCCGGCGAACAGCTTCCATCTCCAACAGATTGATATGGAGGCTCCTTTCGAAGGCAGTCCACACACCTGACAGATGTTGATCCCCAAGATGCGCACCGTACCCCTCTAGGGAAGCATCGGTGAACAGGACCAACTCCGGAGCAAGAGGGTGTAAGGGAATGACCTGGGACAAGCACTTGTCGACCAGACACTCTTGGATCGTCCACACGAACCAAGGCCCCACCGTAAAATACGTATCCCAACAGCGGCCATCCCACACACGTGAGAGATGCCATTGGAGAGGTCTCTTGAATCGTCTGAACCGCACATTCAATGCACACTCGAGATGTCCCAACAACCCGTGCAGCGTGCGCACCGAAATGCGCTGCTCCCGAGAAAGACGCTGAGCCAGCGCAATGAAATTGTGAAGGCGCGCATCCGTCGGTCGAACGGATGCCTTCACAAGGTTGAAGACAACTCCGAGATACGTGAAAACCTGAGCTGGCACCAGCTCCGACTTCACCCAATTGGGAATAAATCCCAAGCGAAGTATCATGTCGATGACCAGACTCACGCCTGTCAGACATGCCTGCTGAGACGAAGCTGGAATCAACCAGTCGTCTAGGTAGTTGTGCATGCGAATGCCCAACAAATGCACACGGCCTACCACAGCCTTGACTACACGAGTAAAGGCGTGAGGACTCGTGGCCAATCCGAACGGCAGCACTCGAAACTCGTAAGCTTTGCCGTCGAATAGGAAGCGCAGGAACTTCCAAAAATCCCGATGAATCGGAACATGCAGGTAGGCATCTTTCAGGTCGATTGACGCCGCCCACTCCCCAACCTGGAGTAAAGCCCGGACAGACTGCACCATCTCCATTTTCATGGAAGGAACGACCACGAATGCATTCAGCGGCTTGAGGTTGAGAATCGGTCTCCACTCGCCATTTTTCTTTTGGGCAAAGAACAAATGGGAGTAAAACCCCCGGGAGCCCTAATCCACCTGGTGGATGGCACCCTTGCCGAGAAACTCGGCAATCATCGTTTCCACCAGAACCCGCCTGTCGGACGACGGCATCGGAGGCATCTGGGGAGAAGAAGTGAGAGGGGGAGCCGAAGAAAAGGGAATCCGATATCCCTCCTTGACGACCGACAGAACCCATGGGTCCAGGTGTGGCAGGAGACGCCATTGTGGCAGAAAATGACGTAACCTGCCGCCCAATGGAACGTCTGCTAACGGCACCTCCGATAACAGTTGCCGGTCGTCGCAACACCCTCACCCCGGCGGTTTACCACTCTTAGGTGCCCTGCCCTTAGCGGTAGCCCGAAAACGTGCTGCCCTCAGACGAGCACGATTCTGTTTGACAGGGGGTGGCGCAGTCCCAGATTGCCAAGTAGGAGCAGAAACCGTAGGATTCTGAACCCCCCTCAAGAAAAGCTGGTTTCTTGGAGGAAGGCGGGCGAAACGCAGCAGCACCGGAACGGCGCTTACGCGCGTTACCAGGCTGGGGCAGGGGAACGAACTTGACAGACTCCTTATCCATGACAAGGCTGAAGTCCGACCCAAACAGCAAGGTCTCCCTCACTGACCGGCTGCGAAAATACGTTTTCACCACACCGGTAGCCCGTAGCCCAGACAAGTAATGATCGCGTCGCAACAAGAGATTGTCTGCCCACAAACGCCCAGACATCCGGGCAATGTGATGCGACGCCTTCGCGGCAGCCGCCAAACAACCTCGAGCCATCGGGGGAAGACTCTCCACAGCCTTATCCAACCCAAAAAGGAAGGTACCTAGATGGTTGTTCACCTGAAAGAGAAGTTTCGATAACTTCTCCATCATCTTTAGGTCTCCGATGGCGACACGTACAAAAGACGCCGGACGACAATCAATCTTAACCCGAGCAGAAACAACTGCAGCATGGTTCAGGAAAGATGCGCCCAACGTTTGGTACGAAGTGGGGGCCACCAGCTTCGTACCGGGTAAGAGTTTCCCGATGGCTAAAGCCACCGGAAACTCTTCCACCACCGCTCTCATGATACGATCGGTGCCAGCGATCAAAGTATCAATCTCCAGTAAGGATTCGTGTGCCTCCTGGGCAAGCAGAAAACCAAGCTCCGGCTGAGGAGCCTCCACCACCAGCGATCGATTCCCAAAAGAAACGCCCTGAATAGTGGGAACAGCCACCTCCGCTGGGAACAGCCACAGCCGGCTTCGGCACACACGGTCAACCTCGCGGTTGAGCCCGATGAGGCCGTGTCAGACATACCGAAATAATTCGTAACCCAATTATCCCAAAAACAACGTATGCCCTGGTAAGGGCTAAGGAAATAAATAAACAAAAATACACTTTAATAAACGTTTCACGTAAGACAATTACGAAAAAACCGAAACGTTTGCAGAGCTCGTAATAAACGTCTACAATGGAGGACTGCAGAATTGAGAACAATGGTCTGCCCATGCGCGGATATGGATATACATCCGGCAAGGGAAGACAATTCTGCAGTGGAGATGACTCATGTTGTATAGCATTGTTGTTGTGCTAGTACAGTAAGTTGAATAAGACTAATGTTTCATTTGCGGGATCAAATAAACAATAACACCCGCAAGTCTAAAAACTCCATGTGGTTATCTCCTAAATATAAAATTTTACTTTACTTTTTCAAAACTTAAAATACTAATTCAGGAGTGGTGACAGTTAATCAAACATAGGTTATAGACATGGTTAAAGCGATGTTCACGTACGTCTTTTATTTGCAGCTTGTTTGGTCGTCTGTAGAAAGCGTGTGACATATGCATTTTAAAAAAACTTAAATGATTTGACTTTAAAAAAAATATAATAATAATTTTAAAAATCCTAAGCTGAAAACTGTATTGTACGTGTCAAACTCCTTTTTTATGTTAACAATGTCATGTCTGATTAGGGTTAGAAGGGTGTAAATGTGTTTGAAATCTGGTTTCGGATAACCATGCCACAAAGATGTAAACTGAGCATTCTGGACTTTGTCTAAGCCCTGGCATGGCTCCATGGAGCAATTCACGAGATGCCTGCAAGTGAGCCATTCCGTCATTCAACGGTTGCAAGAGCATTTTTGTACCATTAGCAGAACAAATGAGCTATCCCGCTCCAGATAACTTCCTACTCAATATATGAATATTCGTTTAAACTGGAATAATATACATGTATTTTATTGTTAAACTATTGGATGGAAAATCATGGAAGTCACAAAACAGGGATCAAACATTCAAATTCATTTTTTTTTTTAAAGTAAAAGCATTATTATTATTGTTAATATTCTGTTGTTTTATGCTTGTTTCACTCTGCTGTAACTTTATCCAAATGTGTTTGTAGGTTAACCATTTTCACGGGTTGAAACTAGGGTCTGCGCCTTTAACAACAATACATTACCAGTGAACTCACCGTAGTGGACAACGAATCTCACAGCAAAAGTATGGATGGACAAGCACCTCTCATGTTTGTCTATAACAGACATTTTGTTCATTGTGCAGAGATACGGCCCTGACCATGAACATCACTGTTACGACAGTGATTCATGAGTGCATGTCATCACATTTGTACTTATTCTAATGAGCTCTGTCCGATGATAGTTTTGATTTAGTAAACTGGTCTTGAAGTGGCAGTCCTTTTTTGACGGTGCAAGCATTGTGAAATCTCCAATAAAGGATCTCCTCGGGAGTGGCGGACCTCCTAGCAACGAGGCACTAAATAAAAAATCATAGAATCAACCACTATTTTGTCAAATGCGTATTTGATTTTGCACTGTGCAGAGATGTAGCCTTGACTACGTATTACAGTTTTGTTCTTTGGATTTAAAGATGTGTGTTCTTTTAAGACAGAAAAAAGATGAACCTTAAAGAGAAGGATATGGTGACAATCGGATATTTTTTTTAACTGCACGGGCGTCAAAAAGTGGGGGAGCACACACATACACACACACACACACACACACACACACACACACATATATATATATATATATATATATATATATATATACACACACATGTATAAATATATTTTTTAAAAACATTGCTGCTGCTACAAAGTGGAGGGGGGCACGTGTCCCCCTTGCCCCCCGCTTCCTACGCCAGTGAATTGCATAGAAAAACAAACATAATCGTTTAATATTTTAACGTTTATCACTTGATGTGGTGAAACATGATCTATTTACAATGATAAGACATACGAGTAGTCTAATATTAGAACATTTACACACAAATATATATACTTATATATACATACTTACAGGTAGCACAAAAAGGAAAAAAATAAAGATAGTTACATTTGAAACGTACAGTGCATACTTTTAGCAGGGTAGCACTTTTGACGCCATCACAAGATGTCACTCACACTTTGGCACGTGTTTGAAACACACACAGTGTCCAGAAACCAATCGGGTGCAGATCGGCATTTATTATAATATAGGAATTCCGGGAAATCAAGAATATTATAATGATGTTAATTCACATTGATTGGCCATTACAAGTACTGAACTAAAATTTTGAATTCCAACATAAATTATTTTGAGAGCGATTCACAATTTAGGTCCTCAGTATATGGATTCAGTGTATTTTGAAGAGGTCTTTAAATCATAGGTGTAAAGAGATCATGTTGCTCAAAGCAGGTAATGGCAATGATACACAAAAATATGTTAGTCCTCTGGAGAAGATGTTAATTTGATAATTACTTCCCCATCAACGTTTCTATTTCGTGGGTCACTGAAATATCAATTGTTGCATTGTACGCTTGAATTGTTTTGGGCTCCTCTGAATCCGCTATTGATGTTTTAACAGTTTTTAAATTCATAACCAAACATTTTAAGATATTCTCCACCACTTATATGCAATTCTCTCAGTCAATATCTCTTGACATCGTAACGTCAATCGATCACATATAGCAGTCTGTTCTTTGTGGCTAGCACAATGGCTTGTTTATTGGTATAGAAGGAATGAGGTCATCACTTCATGTTTCGCGGATAAAATGTCAGTCCGCAGAAATACCTGTAAAAGTGCATTGTACAGTAAACCAGGTGTACTTGGCATACATAGTGTCAGACTCTGGGAGTTTGAGACGTACGCAGATGGGATTAAACTTCTTAACCTGTCTGTATGGTATAATATATCCATACAGACCAGGTCTACGAAAACGGAGTTTCATGGCCAGAATCTAAATAAAGGACATCACCAGTGATATTTCTGTTGTATTAATCTGACTCTATATCGTCGAAATGTTGTTAATCTGTCTGTTAAGGATCTTGTGAACATCAATAGTCATGTTACTGGCTCACTCAACATGGCGACAGACTTGTGCATTACCTCACACAAGATACAAACCAAATATTGGCATATGTTTGCGTAAACCTCCGTGAACTGCACCTCTTTTTAATTTTCTCTTGTGGTTCAGGGCCGTAACTACATGGGACATAGGGCTGTCCCATCCCAGACAAAGTATGAAACAGTGTCCTTTTAGTTCAGAAGTGCACCTTGTATCTAGGCGGGGGATCACTCTATATTAATTAAGGATACCCTGATTCGCGTTTGGCCTGCCACTATGCATACTTTTATGTCAGCCACGACCCTGTTTTTGTTTTGTTTATTCATTTTGTTTTCAAATAGCACTTTCTATCACAATGAGATAAAATCTGGATAGCTTGCTAATGACATCCACAACTAGCCGCCACCATGTCATCATACTGCTTAAGAATCACGTTTTCGTCATCGTCAAAATACAACAGACTTATAGAATACAGTTTATTAGGAACACAGCACGGCGTGCCAACGTCTTTACCCACGCGCAGAGCGTGCACGATGCTCTGCACCGTGGCGTGATTGGTCGGCTTCTGACTCTGACCCAGTGGGAAAGGACATTCGCCCGTGCAGTGATAGGCGTTGTATCCTTTGGGAGAAATAATCCACCCTGACCAGCCGATCTCGTCAAAGTCAACATACATCGGCTGTCTCGAACACGTTTTCCTGTGAATGCGGTATCTGTTCATGTCGAATGTTCTTTTTTTCCGTCCACCTTTGGATTTCTTTTTTCCCGAGCTCCTTTTAGTTCTGTGTGAATGAACTGAATGTATTCCCAAAGCCTGCAGGGCTCTCGTTGTCTCGATGTTTCGCTTCGTTCTGCGGTTATGGTTCCGTTTTGCAGATGATCCAGATGGCGGTATTTGAGGCGATGTCATCTTGGCGCGGTCTCGCTCGTTCAGAAATCGAATTGCCTGCCGGAAGTGCTTGTTGCGAATTTGTTGCAGATTTTCTTGGTGAAGAATATCTTGCTTTAGTTCCATGTAACCTACAAAGTGCAAATAAGACAATGAGGCTGTGGTTTTTGTATTCATAATTGCTACTCCAAAAGAGAGTAACATGGAGTAAAGTAAAAAAAAAAGAATATCAAGGAAAAGTACATATGAATTAGAGATTCAGCTTTTATAACTGGATAACAGTTACTGTGATCTACTGTATCTGCAATTTATGTTTTTGAATTCGTTGATTATAGTTTGTTGTCACTTGTTGTTGTATTTATGTGTTAATAATAACCTTAACTATACTTATACTCATAGGCACATCGTATGGCATTGTATAATGAAGGAAGGAATTAACTTTGAAAACTTTTAAAGTCCAATGGAAAAACATTGGTCTTTGCCATGAAAAAAGCTGTTTTCTCCGTTTTGTAACCCATACATCAACTCCATCTCGTCTGTTTATGCATGTATTTACCTTCATCGTCTGGAGATATGTAGTTTGGATGTCTTGACCGTCCGTCATCTGTAAAGATGACCAGGATTGGCTGCTTACTTTCATGATGTTCATGGCGCTGTGCAAACCGGATGTAACTTCCATTTACATGATTTCCACGGCCGGCTGTTGTTGTTACTAGTAAACCTGGAAACAAAGTATAATGTAACAAATTTAGGTTTGTTCTGTTTTGGATTGTGTGCCCAATATATCATGATTGAACCTCTAACGGATTTAAACCATCGAATTAATGATTATATATGTTAATTTATTAACAGATAGCCACTACAAATCAGAATTCAGTATGTAGTCTTTTGGCAAAAAACAATATGGACATTCTCACTCGGTGGTTAGTCACCTTATCACTGCATATTGTATCATTCCAAATATATGAAATGAGTTTCAGCATTTTCGATCGAGGACCAATAATACGATTTTGAAACGAAAGTTAAAGTTTGTTTTGTTTAACAACACCACTATAGCACATTTATTTATTAACCACTGGCTATTGGATGTCAAACATTCGGTATGGTAATTTTTGACAAAAAGTCTTAGAGGAACAACCCGCTACATTTTTCCATTAGCAGCAAAGTGGGGGTTTTTTAATGAATTTTCTCACAGACAGAACAGCACATTCCACGACCTTTGATATACCAGTCGTGATTTATTTATTATCCAAAGCTAAACATTTAATGTCCTAGGCATAAAGTACAGAACCGGCTTTACGGAGGACGTACCACCCTCACACCCACTGCCATCTTTAATATGCATTAAAACCCATTAACATTGCACATGTCCCTTTCTCATTGCAGTCTGCAAATAACCTCCATCACTCAAACAAAATTCGAAACATCACGAGTGTATGCAATCACAGCTATATATATATATATTCCATTAAGCTCTATCCTGTTTGTTTTTTCTAAGTCTTTGGTCTTTGGGAGTGGCACTCCTTATACGGGCTGCGCAAGAGGGATGAAACATCCTGTTATGTATCTCTTAGGTGAGTGGCGGTCCTCCTGAGATGGATCATGGAAGCAATCATGACTTTGCCTAACATATTTTCGACTCTGCCTTTTGCATAAAAACTATGCAAATGCTATTTTTAATACTATGGAGAGAAAATAAAAAGTGACAAATATTTTGTTTAAAGTACATTGTAAATGCCACTAGTTAAAACTGATACTCAATTATATTTTGTAAATAAATACTAACCAAAATTTGAATCTGAGTTATTAAACCATGTCTCTACAGCCTTTTTAACACGAAACGTCAGCCAGCCGTGCACATGCGCACTACGTTTTTTGGCATCTAAAAGACGCAATCCTTGTTTTGTGTGCATAAGATTTATATTCAGAACTTGGTATATTCGTATCTGAAACGAGAAAAAAACAATACCTGTATTAATACATTTTATACGAATGCATGAAATAACCAGTTATTAATAAAATAATAAATGCTGGCATCTTTAAAGTGTTTCTGCTATTTTTGAAGTTTAGTAGATAATTTATATATATATAATTAATTAATAATAATAGTAATGATAGGCCTACTTTGTTTTGATTGCATTCAACGTGTGACATTATAAATATTATCTGAAGCATAGTGATTAACTCTGTCTGACCACTCTGTAGCCATAAATATTCTGAAATGACCCCGACAAATCACAAAAACGTCAAAAGACATTTATAAAGGAACATCAATTTAAATAAATATTTGTTTGTTGACGTATTTCTTGTTTACTGTCGTCTAACGCTAATTGTGATTGGTCTGCTCTTCTCTGGACGCTCCTTTCCTATCAACTTTTGGCACGGGTGCACTTCCGGTTGATTTGCTGTGTAAACCCCGGCTGTATGCGACCGCCTTGCTTCATTAAGTAATGAAAACATTCAATTTGTTATTCACCCAGGCGACAGAAACGATCTTCGCGTTGACACATCGTGTGGAATCAGTATTGTTGGCCAAGAATGGCCAGGTTCAACGAGGCCGAAATTTAAGAGTAGACGAGGAACCGTCCCGAACAAATCCTAAGCGGCAAGTGGCCATTCAAGCATAATTTGGTGTCGCACTATATCTTGTCTCGGCATACGATGACTCAGATGTGTTCCGTGGGTCATCTGCCACCGGTCTTCGTGGTGTAGTGGTTAAACCATCGGATTTAACGCTGGCAGGTTCTGGGTTCACATCTCGATACCAGCTTTCACCCAGAGGTGGATTGAACGGCAAATTCACTGAATCGTTTTTTCACTAACCACTAACCATTCAACCAACTGTCCTGGATAGACAACCCTGGTAGCCTAAACCCTTGATATATAGCCCAAATAGATGATATGTGTGCCCGGGATAGCATTTAATGTCAGTAGAGCTTTGAATGGTTAAATGAACTGCTATCTGGAAAGACGATAACATTGGTTTTGATCAAATCTACTGCCTGAAACCTAAAGTCAGAGTGGGCAGTAAGATCCAGTTTTGATTATTACACTGCCTTTGGCTCGAGAAGAAAAAAAGAAAAGGACGTTGGCTTAACGACACATTTTGAAACTACAGTTACTCGATGTCCCACATGTATATGGTTAGCCCTATTTTGAAACTTGGTTGACAAAGACACACACACACACACACACACAGAGAGAGAGAGAGAGAGAGAGAGAGAGAGAGAGAGAGAGATGGAGAGAGAGAGAGATGGAGAGAGAGAGATGGAGATAGCGAAAGATAAAATGATGAAGGGAGGAAGAGAGACGAGTCGAGCGCTCTTCTAAGGAGCTACACCCCGCCCCTGGCTTGAGAAGATGTCTACAGGTATGACTATACCAATTCAAATCCCATAGGCGACCATGTTAACGTTTGTGTTTAAAAAGACTATATGCAATATATCAACCAAACTATGACCCATAAATATCAGTACTACAACCCCTACTTCAAAGTATTAACTGCAGAAAATGGTACCTTTCATGGCTAATTTTCGGTATAACCAGATGTTTTTACAACACCCCTAGATTCGCACAAAATTTTAGTACTTTTATTTACATGTACCCCATACATGTTCCAAGCACAAGGCTGCTTGACACAGTGGTACTAGATGAATTAAAATTGTATACATTTTTAGCCCAGATGAAACTTGGTTTTTTTTACAACCAACACACTAACATTTATAACCAATCACAGGACTTGTGGTGTTAACTTCTCTATCAAAAGTTCGGTGCACCTCGAACGTCGACCCAGCCGGAAATTAATTGGTATAGTGCTACCTACAGCCAAACTAACCTCAATGTGATGCGGCGGTTTGACCTCGTGGGACGCAGAAGGTTTCGGACGCATCTTGAAGATATGGAACTCCGACTCGAGGATCTGCTCACTGTTGTTATAACGGGATATGTCATAGTGGAAATGCATTCTGTGGACGGAATCTGAAAAATATATAAATTTATAAATAATTAATACAAAATAACAAGCTATATACATTTTTTTTTAAATGTACGAGATAAACGTTTTTCTATATTGTTTTTATTACACTGAAACTAGAGAGGAATTTTTTTGTTGTTGTTGTTAAACCTACAATCTCGAGTAGGCTATGTTTTGATTATATTATTTATCATTTAGGATAGAATGAACGAACGAATGAACGAATGTTTAATGACACCCCAGAACGAAAAATACATCGGCTATTGGGCGCACGCCATTTTTTTTCATATCCTTTGGTCATAGACGCTAATTTACCTCACATAAAAGGTATTAGGTCTATTATATTTTAACACAAAGAAGCGAGGTGCTGTTCTACTTTTATATTACATAGTGAAAAACAAACAAACTTGGACGAAGAAGTAGAAGAAGAATTGCATGTCGAAGAATTCTACAGACAAACATGGAATTGAATTGAATTGAATGGATGTTTAACGACACCCCAGCACAAATAATACATCGGCTATTGGGTATCATAAAATGGTAAAAATAAAAAATAAAAGGTTAGGTTAAAAACAGTGTATAGAGCTGTGCGGTGGTACATGGAATTTGAAATGTTAAGTCAAAGACAGTGTAAAGAGCTGTACAAAATAATACATATCACATTTGTTCAGACAAACATGGAAGGAAACTGAATTGTAATTTGTTCTATGGCAACTAGTTTACATGTTCAACAAACTGTCGTGTTTCAGATAAAGTATAGTATATGTAATAGTAATCATCACATTGTGAGATATAGTTTCACTGATAGGTAGTTACCGAGTACCATTTGGGATATTCCCAATCACACAACTTGCGAAGAGGGAAACTAACTATTTGTTTGTAGGAGGGGTTGGCAGGGGTAGAAATGAACGAACTTAAAGGGACATTCCTGAGTGCTGCATTAAACTACGATTAAATTTACATATTAAACATAATTATTTTCTTCTTTAGAATATCAGTGTCTGTATATTCAATGTGTTTCTGGTCGTCTTAATATTTGTAAGAAGCCCAAACTGGATTTTTTTGTTTTCAAATAATTTCGTACGTATGAAAAAAAAATGTTTTAGGAAATAAAATGAAATTTAACCTAGTACAAATATCAGAACGATCAAAAACGTGTTGAATATACAGCCACTAATATTTTATGCAGAAAAATGTAATTACAGTCGATAAAAAGTCTCTGTTAGTCGATAGCATCTTTAAAATTGCAGCAAACTCGGGAATGTCCCTTTAATATTTGATTATGCCGATTTGCATACATTCAGTAAAATTCAGAAGAATGAAGATTGGTTTATTTCTATTTAATTGTTTCTATAATACCCTAACATAATATAGGTGTAATACAGATATATGCAGACATATAATACAAGCCTCTGAAAATTGCGCGACCGCGTAGGCTATTTTTTGTGCGCATTAAATTCAGTACATCATTTACATGGTCACAACGGGTTACGCAAAAGTATACGAGTTACCCAAATTTACTTTTGTGTAATTTAACGATTCTCGGAGGAGGCCTGCCGCATATATTTCTCCTAATATCACACCGCGGGTAACAACCACAACCACAGATCAGCGGATGATTTCTATATCAGAAACCAATAATAACACGTGAAGTTAATCGGGCTAATTCTGTTGTCATGGTTCGGCTGATCCATTGTCGTCAGTGACGGGCTTCACAAAGTCCTGTAGCCACAGAAGTGCTAAAAATCAGGTGTTCCACTTGACAGGGGAGGCGGGTCGGACTGGCAGGACAAGGGACTGGTGTTTGACAGCGCTGCGCCGACTACAGGTGGCCGGGTTTGTTCGACAACAAGAGCTTTTAGACGACACCGAAGAAAACTTTTGTCTTGCTGTTTACAAAGTCGTGTATTATTGGAATGAAAACTACTTGAAGATAATCTTTTAAAACGGTTATTTCATGCTGCTTCAACTCCCAATTGTGGTTGTTTTTATTTGTAGTAATAACTGTGGTTTAGGTACAAGGGCGTTTTGAGAGGCTGTCAGGGCCGTACCTGACCAAACAACTAGAAGGAGAAGGGTGGGTAGACCAGAACTGGTCGAAATAGGTTTCTCCATTACGTCTAGTATTTACTGTACACCCAGGATTTGTGGAAGCCTGCCAGAACAATTTGCAATCAAAACACTGCTAAAAACAGAGTGAAAGTTTAAGTTTGTTTTGTTTAACGACACTACTAGAGCTCTGATTCATTAATCATCGGCTATTGGATGTCAAAAATCTGGCCATTGTGACAGTCTTCAGAGTAAACCCTATATATTTTCCATTATATCGTTTTTGGTATGGTGTGTCTGTGTTGGTACAGATGCGTGTATGTAATGTGCGCGTGTATGTATATTTAGAACGAAATAGCATTTGAGTTAATCGTCATACAGGACGGGGCGAAATCTAGCTCAGTGGGATGAATCAAACGCCCTCGGTGAACCCATTCTCTACCTGGAGTTTTTCTCATCCCAACCAGTGCACCACCACTGATATATTAATAAATCAATGTGTTGATGTTGTTAAACACAACCTAACTTTAACCGTACAGGACTTGCACCTTTGGCACGACGCCTCTCTCGAACGATAGACACTAATACAAAATAAATTATTTTTACATCTTGCCCCATACTTAAAATCGAGACATTTTAATTACGGTTATTATATATATATATATATATATATATATATATATATATATATATATATATATATGGCATTCTACATATGGTTAAGGACCACACAAACAATGATAGGAAACCTTCTGCCGCTAAGCATGGGCTACTCATTCCGATTAACAGCAAGTGATGTTTTATATGCAGCATCTTACAGACAGGATAGTACATACCGCGGCCTATATTACACCAGTTGTGGATCACTAGCTGGAACGAGAAATAGTCCAATAGGCCCACTGACGTTTATAAAGTACCGCCCATAAAAGCAACATGTGGTGAAGTTTGGACACTTTGCTAGTTTTGAGTTTGCGTTTCAAAGTTTCATGAGCACAAGTCCTGACTCAATGACTATTTGGGGCAGGGCGTAGCCCAGTGGTAAAACAGTCGCCTGATGCTCGGTCGCTCTTTGAATAGTATGATCGATCCTCGTCAGTGGGCCCATTGTACTATTTCTCGTTCCAGCTAGTGATCCACAACTGGTGTAATATAGGCCGCGGTATGTACTATCCTGTCTGTAAGATGCTGCATATAAAACATCACTTGCTGTTAATCGGAATGAGTAGCCCATGCTTAGCGGCAGAAGGTTTCCTATCATTGTTTGTGTGGTCCTTAACCATATATATATATATATATATATATATATATATATATATATATATATATATATATATATATATAATAACCGTAATTTAAATGTGTTGAGTGCGTCGTTAAATAAAACATTCCTTCCTTTTCTTTCTCCATTGACTATTTTGGTTCGGCCTGCGTTTACACCCTCATCTTCCCTAATTCTACTTTCTCCACCGGCCTTGAGACAACCCTAGATCGGTTACTGGTGATTGGTAAACGCGCGTGGGTGGCATTTCCTTTGTGGAACCACGCCGTGGCAGTTATTACAATATCATTTATGAATTCTACTATTCCTGTAACTCCGCCGTCTGATAAAGATTGACATGTTCGGATAACATCTTGTAACCCACGTGCAAGCCATATACGTGCTATTTTCCGCGCACCACCTTCAAATAAGATGTTGTTTATTACTCACGAAAATGATAATGTATATTATTTTGACTTTTGTCAGAATCCATATGTCCAGCATTTTTCTGAAGGAGGAATATGAATATGAATAAATATTCGTGGATGGATTCAGCTAAGTTTGGTCCAGTTACGTAGATGACAGAATACTTGTAAAAATGAACTCTACTGTTAGGACTACACTTCAATATAAAAATGACTGTTGATAAAATGCAATACTATGAATATATTCTAAAGTTCTACTAAACATTATACACATCTATGTTTTTGGTTATTAGTATACGATTCATAAAACTATCTGGTATAAAAATCTGAAAACTGTATTGGCATTATGAGTTACTAAATTTAATTACCAGTAGTCAAAATTACGATTCGTTTTCTCCAGTTTTGACACATTTTTGAAAACTACAGTTCTAAACAGAAAGATAACACACTAAACCTTGTTGAATTATCTCCATTAGTTCTCTAGACACAATAAACCCCATCTTCACAAGTCAAGGTGCCATTCCGTATAAGTAAACTGCAGATCGTATGAAATGCAGTATACTGTACGGAATGACCCGTACCTGTGTCTTGCGAAGATGTATACATCTAAAAGGTTGGCTTTTATAGATGGTAATTACCATATTAAATACAATATTTTTTAAGAGATATTAGTTGGTGTGTGTGTGTGTGTGTGTGTGTGTGTGTGTGTGTGTGTGTGTGTGTGTGTGTGAACGCTCCGACTTTCTTTCGCTTATGCCATGGTGAGTTAAATCATTGCGTGTGACCTAGATTATCAAATGCATCTAAAGGATAACGAAGAATGACTTGTCACAAGATTTTTTTATTTTATTAAAGATGATATATTCTATGCGAGTCACTGACTAAATAATATTTTTTTTTAAAACCCAACATATTCTCGGAATTGCAACTTTTAAATCATGTTAAAGAAACATGAGATTGTGTTGATATATGAGAATCTTCTGTAGTGAACACATTTCTAGCTTGTTATAAAAGTCTGACTACTTTAGTAGATATGTGCGTGGCGGAGCCTGTAATTGTATCAGTCGTATACTCCTGTCAGCTCCTATCATGCATTTACATTCTTTACTCCCGATTTTACCCAGTTAAAAAGCTATGTTACGGCTCATATAAAATGAAATGTTAAAAATTTCTTTATGACTATCCTCTATGGGCCCACATACTGATAGTACAAACATTTTGATTTAACGAGACTGATAACAAAGCAATCATCGTCAGCGGATCATCTTCAGACGCTGGTGTATCGTAAAAGAGCAATGCCGACACAAGGGCACTGGTTACATGGTTGTAACTCTTCACAGGGGGCTGCATATATTATGCTGCTTCATTAGCTTAACACTCACACATCATAGTTTGTTCAAATTTATATTTTGTCAAATCTGTACTCGTTGACCAGAATATATTATATACGTTCGCAGTATTCACCCCATTTGAACGACAAAGTGTTTTTAATTTAAATTTTGACATAAAGTGAACGTTAATGGCTGCTGTTTACAAATGGACTGTTATGAGCTTCTCGCGTGTTGCTTTTACGATTTATAAACTTAATAATTTTGTTATCCTTTCATTTCAGTGTTATAGTTTTATGGTTTAAAATTTGAACTTTGTCCAATATTGGGGGGGGGGGGGGGGGGGGGGGTTGGTTAATAAAATGACAAAACCTTTACTATATCCAAAGTCGCATTTCTGCACAAGGCCTGTCACGGAAATATTCATTTCAAGCTGTGATATGACTGCAAAATAAAGCAAACGTGTTGTTCCTTCTACTTCATATGGTGATAAAATGCGAACAAAGCAGCTCGGTATGCATCATCAGTGTCATCATAAGATTTAAACATATACAAATTACAATGTTTCTGAATATCAGACAACTGAGTGATGAAAAGAACGATATATATTTATTGGGACATTTTGGTTCTTGTGTATTTTTGCTTTCCAGATGTATTTATTTATTGTATTTTTGTGTTTTAGTTTGTTTTTTCTTTTATACGGAAGACTTATATTCCTCGTTTATTATGCCGGTAATTCAGAGATGTGATAAATGAAACCTCTATAGCCTGCTAATATGCCTAAAGAAGGAAGGAAGGAAATGTTTTATTTAACGACGCACTCAACACATTTTATTTACGGTTATATGGCGTCGGACATATGGTTAAGGACCACACATATATTGAGAGAGGAAACCCGTTGTCGCCACTTCATGGGCTACTCTTTTCGATTAGCAGCAAGGGATCTTTTATATGCACCATCCCACAGACAGGATAACACATACCACGGCCTTTGATATACATGGCTGTAACGTCAAATTATCCCAATGGGCCCACCGACGGGGATCGATCCCATATACTTAAAGAAAGTCCTCTTTTAGCATTTTGTATCAAATTCAATCTACTTTGTATAAACATCATTTTACACACACACACACACACACACAACAAAGTTGAAATCAGATATAAAGCTAAAAAATCATATCCCTGCGGTATATTCTTCATGTACCAAGAAACGCGTAGAATGATTTTGCACACACACACACACACGCATATGAAGAAGGAAAAAAGGCGAATTTTTTATTTGTATTATTTATTCATAGAGCATTAAAATCTCTTGAAGGATCTTTTTAAAGTTAATTTGTATTTCTTTAAATTTTAAACACACGATTCCTTAAATTAATTTGAGTTGGTTGCTTTGATCCGAGTGTAGTCCACGTCAGGCTGTGCGTGAACAGACACCATTACGGCGGGATTTACGATGGAAGATCTTTTATTGTTGTCCATAGATTTCCAGTTTGAATTACTCTTTTACGTGCTTCGTCTGGATTCTTTGCAAACTTGACACTTCTACTGGCGAGCTACTTTATCATTTATTAACAAGTTACAGTAACGAGGAGATAGTTGAAAATAAAGTCGAAAATGAAAATCTGTTCCCAGGGCCCTTCTTAGCAATATCGTAAACACACTTCAATTGGCACACTAATTAAATGTCTGGATTGAAGTGTTTTCTGCTATGGTGGCAACTACATACTTGAATAATATATCATTCTATTACCTATCGTATGTTGCTGCATAACAGATAACCCTATTTTAGGTATATATTAGTCTGCAAGCTTAGATAGCCATGTTGTAGCTCCGTAGCTGGCACGTGCATCGTAAACCTTGGTAGTCACATCCTAGCTATTACGTGGATGTCTGTCATGTTTGTTTTGTAAGAAAAAAGTTAAAGTTCATTTTGTTCAACGACAAAACTTAGATCACATTAATTGATTGATTGATTGATTGATGGGTAGCATGCGTGGACAACAAGGGTTTTTTTCAGTTGCCACACGTTAAACACCCAACAGCTGCTGGTTAAAATGTCGTTACATAATAAAACTTTCTTTTCCAGAACTTCCAAGTCTTGGACTTTTCTCTCACACTCACGTGAACATTTTCTTGCAAACATGAAAAATCAAGGTCCTTACATAATCGAATAATCCTGCCTTTAAGACGTTATAAGTATGGTCTTTAGTAAAACTGTCGTAGGAGTTTAAATATATATGAAAGTGATAAATTAGCAGGTATGGAACGTGTGCTTCTTGTCACAGTCGACACTTAGCCTTTTTTTTTTTTTTTTTTTTTTTTTTTTTTTGCAGTTATTTTCTCCAGATGGAATATAAGGAGTTGCTGAAAATGTCCACCTACTAGGCCCTACGAGCTTCAAAATTTCCCGAAAATCCAGGTTTCATTTTAGTGGGAGATTAATATGTTAGTCAATTGGGTATTTATGTGGACCGACTGCATATAAATATGGTGCATGTTAATATATTTTGGGTAATGCTGCAACGATAAACCGATATACGGCGATGTTTCATCAACTCAATACGAACCGCGGCTCAATTTTGCGTATCGCGATTTTCACACGTTATTGTTACCTTGTATCTTATTTGACGGGAAATAAGCAAACAAACAAAACCCCGGCATATTATTAATTAGCGAAACCATCTAGCATGTGGAATCTTTGTTACTGTGATGTTTGTTTTGTTGTTTTTTTGTTTTTTGTTTAGTTTAGTTGGGGGTTTTTGGGGTGGGTTTTTTTTTTGGGGGGGGGGGTTTCCACAATTTCTGTCTGGACAAAAAGTGCGGGAAATTAATAAAGTTCATTAAAAAGTGTATCCCCTCTGCTTTCATTAAAAACAAAAAAGATAAATATCAGCTATATTGCAATACGGTTTATTGTATCGCAACTTATTACACATCAGTGTAAGATATTGTTCATGTCATAACAATCATTCAATATCTAACTAGTGTGTAATATTGGCGTGACGTAGATCACTTGCTGACCGAATTCGTAGAAAAATAATGTGTCGTAGGTCTCGACATTTGCTTACTTCTGCGTTGTGGCTTGTTTGCAGTTGGTTTGTAATAAATAAAATACTAAACTTGCTTACCTGTCATACCATTTTAATGAAACTCGTGAACAATGTTGGTATCCGACTCGCTTTCGCTCGTCATATACCAAAAGTGTTCACTCATTTCATAAAAATGGTATTACAGGCGAACCCGTTTAGTATTCTATATATATCGCAATACAGTTTTGACTATATCGTTGCACCCCTAATTTTGGGCTACCGCGGGTGCCCTTTATTGGTTATATTGCAACCCGTTCTTAGAGGAATCCTGCATACGCTCCCATTCTTTAATATTTTTTACAACGTTGGTCATCCAAAAATAGACCATCTACCTTCATTTGATAGCTCGCCTTTTGTTACCAGATAATGTGTTGACTTAAAGGTTTCAGCTCGGTTATATTAGTTGGTATTTAGAAAGAAGTTTAAAATAACACCATAAACGGTGAATTGTAAGTTTGAGGTCCAAAACATCGCGTCCTGGGTGTCATGAAGTACATGCTAGGTGACGAGATGACAGTTTGTTGTGAAGAACTAACAAAACACGGCTTATCGTTACACACTATGAAAATAGAACCGACATACCAAAACACGAGTTTTAGTTATTTATGCAATAAGAATATAGTAGGTATATCGTCATATCAAAACCCGAGTTTTACAGTTATTTAATATAGTAAGTTAAGCCTATCATCATACCAAAACCGAGTTTTAAAGTTATGTATACAACAAGAATATAGTAGTAAGTTAGGCCTATCGTCATACCAAAACCCGAATTTTACAGTTATTTATACTATAAGAATATAGTAGGCCTATAGTCATACCAAAACCCGAGTTTTACAGTTATTTATACTATAAGAATATAGTAGGCCTATCGTCATACCAAAATAGGAGTTTTAAAACTATTTACTCGTATACAATAAGAATATAGTAAGTTAGGCCTATCGTCATACCAAAACCCGAGTTTTACAGTTATTTATACTATAAGAATATAGTAGGCCTATCGTCATACCAAAATAGGTGTTTTAAAGCTATTTACTCGTATACAATAAGAATATAGTAAGTTAGGCCTATCGTCATACCAAAACCCGAGTTTTAAAGTTATTTATAAAATACAAATATAGTAGGCTAGCTTGAGTCACCTCCAGCCCTCCCTTTATTGATATTGTTATGTCGGAGAAGACTAGAGGAAACTCTATGTAATGCTTTGGCAATCGTTGGCAACCAAATGTCTCGTAAGCTACTATGTCTAAAATACAAATTATTTTCCTAAATTTGATGCCACAGAGCTTTAGTTTGATTATTCTCGAGTCCAGTCATACATTAAACTTACATGTCGTTAACCAGTACCAATGCTACATATAGCGTCAAGTTTCTTCAGATTTAGGAAAAAATGTGTATTTGTTTACTTTAAAACAAAAACATTTGCCATAATATTATAAAAAGGAGCTTCTTTCAACAATTCCTGGTGATCCAATACAGACTGTAAAATTCTACCGTTAGCAGGCTAGTTCAAGAATGGACTTAGAAGTGTTATTTGTTGTTATTGTTTGTCCAAAGCAAATTAAACGCTTCTACGACCAATCTCGGGTCACTACCACTAAAGGACGATCAGCACACAAACACACACCCCTGATCCACCCTTGCATGCCACGTGTTTGCTCCAATACAACGGGATCTGACACCTGTGCGGTGAGTCTATGGGAAAAGCCGCTTGAGATCTAATTCATCGTTAAGCCACGAATGAAAACATTATTATACCCCGACAAGCCGCAAGGAAAACCCCAACTTCACGTTTTAGGGCCGTGGTCCACGTGCGCGGAAACACGGCTGTTGATAACCAAAGCATTGGAGGATACAGAGCCCCCATGACACCTCCCGTTTGAAGTGTCCTTTTTAATGATTTATATATATATATATATATATATATATATATATATATATATATATATATATATATTCATCATCCACGATATATATCACTAAACTGGACCGTAAACGCGTCTCTGAACATCTTTATTTCAACTTTTTTCCGGGGAGCATGCCTCCAAACCACCTACAGATCTCGCCCCATTTGGGAGATCTGTTCATTTGCTTTCGATAAATTCATATTTCCCTTTTTTAGCACTTTTTGATCCTCCCTTTACAAAAGCCTGGATCCGCCCCTGCATAGCATTAACTTTTATTCATTTTTTACGTATTCGTATTTCGCTTTCAGCGCCTGCACCGCGCCAGTAACTGCGCACATGAAAAAAAAGGGAAAAAAATTTGTTTCTCGTCACAGGAATAAAAACATTCATGTTCAAAAAATAAACAATTAAAAAATGAACGCAATACAGGCACCGTAAATGTGAATGTAATCTATATATTTCTACAATAATAGACTAAACGCGTGTAGTATTATATTTCTTACATAGTTTAAAACATATTTAAACGTCTTTTTTAACTAAAAGCTAGTTACGCCCCTGGTATTTAAACAGTTAATCTATACGTCGTAAGGGCGGGGCGTAGCCCAGTGGTAAAGCGTTCGCTTGATGCGCGGTCGGTCTAGGATCGATCTCCGTCGGTGGACCAATTGGGCTATTTCTCGTTCCAGCTCCACAACTGGTGTAACAAAGGCCGTGGTATGTACTATCCTGTCTGTGGGATGGTGCATATAAAAGATCCACTGCCGCTAAACGAAAAAAGTAGCCCATGAAGTGGCGACAGCGGGTTCCCTCTCTCAATATCTGTGTGGTCCTTAACCATATGTCTAATGCCATATAACCGTAAATAAAATGTGTTGAGTGCGTCATTAAATAAAACATTTCCTTCATTCATTCAATACGTCGTAAGTAGATTTCAATTTCGATAGTGTTAATTCCAGTTCACGATTTGATCATCACCATGGAGGAACCAACTGTCTTTTTAAAAATCGATATCTAAAATTTGTGGATTGCCGTGAGATGCCACAAATAACATTCGATGTTCTCTCCAACGAATATGTAAGGGGTGCATGTGCGTTTATTGTACGCAGGACACGCGCGCACAGACACCAGACACGTATATCCCCTCCCTCTCTCTCTCTCTCTCTCTCTCTCTCTCTCTCTCTCTCTCTCTCTCTCTCTCTCTCTCTCTCTCTCTCTCACACACACACACACACACACACACACACACACGTCCATTACACCTTTTAAATCTGTCTATTCACAGAAACAGTTTCAATGCATACTGATTCCAAAGCTAGTATTGTGATAAAAGAGAACTCGTGTCGAACACGTGCGGTTTACGATAAACGGTATTTACAGCGATAATTCCACCCGACAATGCCCAGGAGAAACCGAGAAGGGACTAACTGTATTATCTGTTATTCAGGTAAACACTCTTGTTTAGGGCCACGTGTATATTAATTCTTCCAGCTGACCGCATTGGTATAAAACATCCAACTATCCACTATATAGAGCGATTCACCAATACGCTTAATGTCAGGTCGCATTAACGTCAGTAGAAAACCTATACACAGGTGAGGTAACGAATGTTATTTTAGTTCCTTTCAATGATTCAAGGTAAACAACCATATTACCAACAACGTACTAGATACAAGTCCAGATAAAAGTCTAGAGGTACACTACAATATATGTTCAGTTATTCCCACCCTCTAAAACCTTTTTAAAAACTTTTTAAGTGTTCTTTTCAGTTAAAATGTGTCCTTTTTTGGCTAGCTATAGAATACAAGTACTATACTCTATATTTAATACTGGGTTATATGTTGTGTGGGGGTAAGGGTGTCGTTTTTGTTCTTTAATTTTTTGTTTCACTATCCCATACGTTAGAGTAGAAACTGCTCTGACGATGGTAGTGACATTATATGGAAACCCAGCATTATGTTAATCGTGAATGCATGATGTTCTTAGTCCACGAAGGTTACTGTGCATAGTGAAAATCTGTGTGTGTTTTGTGTAAACTAGTGTTTGATTTTGAATGCGGTTAGTGTATTGTTAGTTTTGACTCCATACAAAAGTTGGTTTTGTTTACCGACATCACTAGAGTGCATTAATTAATCAATCATCAGCTATTGGATGTCAAATGTTTGGTAACTCTGACAGTCCTAGAGAGGAAACTTGCTACATTTTCCCATTAGTAGCAAGGGATCTTTTATAAAATGACTTTATTCGTAAAGTTATAGATCTTAAGAACCATTTGTTACACTGAATCAGTTTGTACTAAAACAGTTTTTTTTCGTCTCCTGTAAAAAAAAAAAAAATGCAGATATAAGTTTTACTTAGTTCAACGACGATATGCACTTTCTCACAGACAGAAAAGCACATACCACGGCCTTCGATCAGTTGTGATGCACTGGTTGGAACGAGAAAAAACAATCAGTTGAATGGATCCACCGCTATGGTTCAACAGCCGTGGTATGTACTGTCCTGGCAGTTGGTAAATGTATGAACATGTATTTAAAAATCCCTTTTTCGACCAGAATAACATTTTCTCTCTCTCTCTCTCTCTCTCTCTCTCTCTCTCTCTCTCTCTCTCTCTCTCTCTCTCTCGGTATGTCTCAATATAATAGTCGTGGTTTAAAATGTATCATTAAACAAACATTCCTTTCTTTTCCAAGTTCATCTTTTTATACTCGCTCCACAATAATAATAAGTTGTACATTGCGAATAAACGAACCTTTTAAATGTGTATTAAACAAGCAGTGTGAGCACCGACAAGAACGTGCACTGTTGTTCGATCAACAGGTAAGTTCACGACACCCTGTTCGTTTTCCAGGTGTTAGTCACGTGGAAACAACAATCATAGGTAAGTAAATGTGTGAGTGACAACAACACCGCCTGTTGATCTCAGCCACCTATTGAGGGGAGCCCATTTCACACAAGAGAACAGTAAAAAGGCAAAATCGTCTTTGAAAAATCTGTAAATGAGATGTATTTGGGCACGCTGAAGCAGATGTAAGGACCTACAGTGAAGTTACAGACTTATTGTGTCACCTGGGTGACTATTAAAAAAAAAAAAATCGCGTTTTATACCTGTATACATCTGCCGTTCATTAACAAATCGCCTAGTTTCGTGACCAGTTAAAGGTACATGTTCCCCTTTTAAACTTTCTTCTTTTTTTCTTTTTATTAATGGTTATATACTAAAGCGCGTTAAATTGTAACTCTTTCACGTGGAATCGTATCGATATAATAATTTCTGTTCCACAACTCGCCCTCAAATATTCCAACAAAATGTGTTTAAAAGGTGTTAGTATATATATGCACCCATATTTTCATGGTAAATGCTAGTTTAAGGTCCGTGTAACTGCAGAACATGTACCTTTAAATGTAACGTGTGAAAAGCAGATCCCCCCTCACTGCAGATTAGCTTCTATTGTGTTGTTGTTACAGGTGTCGGGGGTAAACAGAAGCAGATTACCGAATACACCGCTTGCTGTGTTAATTTGTACAACAGTAATTAATAAGCTATTAGTATGTGTTTTATGTACATTTTGGTCCAGGCGAAAGGTGTTGCATATCACACCAGTTGAACTAAAGGTGTGGTCGAACACACCCGACGCTTCAATACAGCTTTTCACACCCAACGACAATGTGGCTCTTAGCTAATTAGGCGAAAAACACGCATTTCGCGTCTTTGTATCGTACAGTGTTCGTGTCTTACACGGCTTTGAATATGAATTACCGTCATTATTGTCACCATATGCCATAATATATATGAACGAATCATGCAATGAAGAAATCATTTATTATAATTTTGGTTCAAACATATATTATACGGTAGTGTGTGTGTGTGTGTGTGAGTGTGTGTGTATATATATATATATATATATATGATATATGATATATATATATATGATTTGTTAAATATTGAATAAGCACTTACTGTGACAAATGAAAGTACTTTGTAATATTATATTATAATTTATTCACACGAAGGCCTAATAAAAATATGATACTAGGTTACTAGGTTTGTGGTAACCGTATAAAGATCCTCCCCCCCCCCCCCACACACACACACCCGCAGTTGATAAAATCCCACAACTATTACGAGTATCTAGTATACAGTGTTGTTTAGTACAAAAGTACTAGTTTCTAAATGTAAAAAATGTTGTTGTTTTTTATTAAATTGAAAAACCAATATAACATTTTGTGAATACCAAAATATTTATTGAAAATCCCACCTTGTATTTAGTTATTAGTTAAATACTTAAACATCAAGTGAATTATTATTATTTGTTTAATAATAATAATATTAAAAAAATTTAAACACTAAAAAATGTTAGTATGATGTATAGCTACAAAGTAAATTCTTGTCATGTCATATATGCTGAAGACACGATGTAAAAAAAAAATTATGTATATAAATATATGTATGTGTATATATATATATATATATATATATATATATATATATATATATATATATATATATATATATATATATATATATATATATATATATGTATATATATATATATATATATATATAAAATTCCTGAGTGTATTATTACTGGATTTGTTTAATGTATTTATTTTTAAAAAGTAGGTGATATGTTAATGATCAAAATTAAAATCTGGTGGCTTACCTTTGTCCGGGAAACTCCGCACAACATCGGCTCCATACGGACTGGACTGTTTAGTAAGTCCTCCGCTATCCGTCAAGGTGCTATACAGCTCCGTCATGTACTGGGGTGGGGACCGGTGGAATATCCTGGCAGGAATCCGAGAAAATCCGAACAGTTTTGAAAGTCTGTTGATCGCATCCGAAGGGTTGGAGCCCCCGGTCTGATTGTGTCTGTTGGCGGCATGTGTCCCCGCGACTTGCAGAAGGAGAACAATAGCTGTCCAAAACATGGGTATATTGGAGGCGCCAGTATGTCTGGCAATGTCGCCGCCGAATCTCATGCTTGCTGTGTGCGACTGGTAAAAAGAAAAATCACAACACGTTCAAAAATAGCCCGGTGGCTGGAGCACCCTATAATCCGCCCAGCTGATGCCGCCAGGGGGCCGTATAACCGTGACGGCGTAAACCGGCCATTCTCTGCCCCATAATAGGCCTGCTTAATCAGATTGGCTATGGCATGAAGGCATAATGACGCCAACAATCGGCTAATTACCACCGATTCACGCAGTAGGTGTCCACGTTTGTTATTACTTATTATTGCTATTATCTTTTTAAAACGTATCCCCCAATAAGCGGTTTTTCTCTCCCCTTCTCCTGCTTCCTTTTCACCGTTGTTTGTAACACCTGGCGACTTTGGAACCGCCGCTTGTCTAATACCTATACAATGAGCAATGGACACGTCAATTTTTTGGATTTTTTTTTTTTTTTTTTATAGAAGCGATGGGGTACTAATAACAGCAACACGTAGAAGCGTTCAACAAAACACCTGCAGCGCCAACAATCGAAACCTCGCGTGTATCGTTTAACACCACAGCCGTACTCCGGAGCGTGTCACTCTTCCAAAATTTCTTTTGGCGGAGATGAGAAAATCATTACCAGCTTATAGATCGCTGGCTGGTATGTTCCCACACGATGGTTTCAAACTATTTCCCGAAAAACATCAAATCATGCCGGCACAGCGAATATTCCAGCTTTGCGATCCAATAGAAAGAAGGGATAGGTTTTCCCCAGCCACCATCATCCAGTACTTTAAAAAAAAAAGTGTTTAAAGACGTGTAAACGATCGCTGTGTTTTGTGGCCCCTACGTGGGCCGTTTCACCTGAATGACACGGAGTATGTCACCATGTGTTCGGAGTCTCGCCCGTATATCCGCGGCTTCACGCCTCAACACCCATACAACGTCTACAGTAGCCGCGAGACGCGATCACAAACCAATCAAAGTATAACCCATCTCATTCAGGACTTCATCTCAAGTGACGCCGCAATCCACTCGATTAAAACAAGCTTCTTCTCCAGTATCACGGTATTAACTCCGCTAAGACAAACGTCGTCTGCAGGCGAGGATGTATGGCACAGAATGACACCAGTAAATCATCTTATTCTCGTCTTATTGGTTCAACTAGGTCCAGTTTCATTCAACTGTTGGGCTTTTTTCTTTTTCTTTTAGTATTGAAATGTTTTAAAGCGGCGTCTGCAATTCATTTTCTCATTTCCAGCTCCATCTCTCTTGTCATTGATTAGAGTTATGTATTAAATGTTTGATGTCTCCATAAAATGAAATCAAATCAATTGTCAGGAATGACAGAACATCAAAGCAATATATTTAAGGTGCGTTCGCACGGTGCGATTTTAGTAACCCTATGCAACATGCAACTAGCAGTAACAACCTGCAATTTGACTACAAATGATTACATGAAATGGAAGATATATTTTAATCAGTAGTTAAGCAATCGATTTTAAGGTTAGTAGGTACTGGGATCATATTCCGGTACTAGCTCCCACCTAGAGCAAGTTTTAACAGCTCAGCGGTGAGCCTCTCCGGCCATTACACAGAACCTCTCATTAACTTCTAACGAACCTTTCACCCGTCCAGAACAGACAGCCAGGTAGCTGAGGACAGTGTGCTTGAACCTTATTATTATATATAAAAAAACCCAGGAAATTAAAGCAACGACGGTCTTATCGTCTTGATATCCACAAAATTAGAGTATAATGTCAACATGGCCAGTTAGGTAGGGATCAAGATCGCAATTTCGTCTGAATCTTAAACTCAAATGATGCCTCAAAGATAAAAGCGTTTAGTTGGATATGGGTAATTATTTTTTACATGCTTCCATCAGACAACCGTTCAAGCACGTCACCTGAAAGTTCTGTCCAATAATGGGAAGAGGTATCTATTACGTCAGCAAATTCTTACCTCGGATCAAGAGGTCCAAACCTATCTGAACCTCAGAATCGGATGCAGATCTAGATGATAACTGGACTGCCAACATTTTGTTGGACTATATTAATTTTTTTATATTTTAAAACAAAATCCTAAATATAATATATATTCCTCATAAAAAGTTAAGCAACAACCAGTGGAAAGAAAGGAATGTTTTATTTAACGACGCACTCAACACATTTTATTTACGGTTATATGGCGTCAGACATATGGTTAAGGACCAGACAGATTTTGAGAGGAAACCCGCTGTCGCCACTTCATGGGCTACTCTTTTACGACAGGCAGCAAGGGCTTTTTTATTTGCGCTTCCCACAGACAGGAGAGCACAAACCATGGCCTTTGTTGAACCAGTTATGGATCACTGGTCGGTGCAAATGGTTTACACCTACCCATTGAGCCTTGCGGAGCACTCACTCAGGGTTTGGAGTCGGTATCTGGATTAAAAATCCCATGCCTCGACTGGGATCCGAACCCAGTACCTAGCAGCCTGTTGACCGATGGCCTAACCACGACGCCACCGAGGCCGGTCAACAACCAATGGAGTTTTATATGACAATATTCTTTAATTGATCTGGTAAGTTGTTAAACCTTCACCATAGAAAATGCAGTTGCATCAGAAAAATAACAAAACAAAACTAGTGTTTTTGGTTGTTGTTGTTGTTTTGTTTGTTGGTTTTGTTGGTTTGTGGTGGGTTTTTTGTTTGTTTGGGTTTGTTTTTTGTGTTTTTTTGTTGTTTTTTTGGGAGGGGGGGGGGGTTACAATTGACTTTAATATTGCATTTAGCCTCCGTGAGAATAAATGTAGACTTGTACGCATCCTGTCATCAACCACATGAGACGATCCTGCTGTTTGCTGCGGAATGTTGCGCCATTCTCCAACCAGAACCATTTCCAGCTCATCTAAAAAGTGTGAATCTTAAACACGACTTCCAAGGATATCCCAAGCCAGTCCATCCGAGTTATATTGTTTGTATGTAGTGCAGCAAAGACTACTTGAGGGCGGTAAGGTCGGGCGTTATTGTCCATGAAAATGAAATCTGCTTATTGCCAGAGGGACGGCTATAGGTATAAATATTTCATCCCTGAATCTTACACCACTCATGGAACCCCTCCTGGTGATGACCAGATCAGTTCATTGTCCAACCTGAATTCCATTTCCAGTTAACATGCTACATTCGAATCAGTTGATGATGCTGTGGGAGTGGGATGCGTTGTAGAGGTGTTCTGGAGTGCAGACTCCGATATGAAGTCTGAGTGAATATTTGGTTATTATGGTCTCTTGCTATATAATTTTGGCGAGTTCGAAAATCAGTGATACCAGATTATTATCGGTCTTCACGACCAGCCCGCTAAAAGCGTGCAAATACCCTGGAAATTACACTGCGATGACGGTTCAATCTAATTGATGACGGTTGTGCTGTTATCTGTGACGTGTCTCCTTGAAGCATTCCGATGGCTTTTGTCGCTTCGTTGGACATTAAATGACGTGTTGTCATTACCGAAGACATCTTAACCGCGTCGATTTCCACTTTAATAAAATTAATTTTACAGTGTCGTGTGCAAAAACATGGCACGGCCAGTGTTATGTTTGGGCGCGTTTACTGGATGGTGAATGTTCAATACCACATCAAATCATTTTAAGAATATTGTCAATTGATACCTTATTTTCATACTTCATTGGTTGTTGCTTAACTTTGTTTAAGAAGTATATCTGAACTATTAGTTGATATGCAGCAACAAGATGCAAACATGTACAATGAATAATAATAAAATTATATTTCTAAACTAGAAATACATGAATAACGGACTGTGTATGGACTTTTAATTTTAGAAATGTTTCATTTAACGACGCACTCAACACATTGTATTTACGGTTATATGGCGTCAGACATATGGTTAAGGACCACACAGATGCCACTTCATGGGCTACTCTTTTTGATTAGCAGCAAGGGATCTTTTATATGCACGATCCCACAGACAGGGTAGTACATACCACGGCCTTTGTTATACCAGTTGTGGAGTACTGGTTGGAACGAGAAATAGCTCAATGGGCACACCTATGGGGATCGATCCTAGACCGACTGGGCATCAGGCGAGCGCTGTACCACTGAGGTCCCGCTCCACTCCCCTTGAAAAGAAGAGAAAAGGAAAACGTAGCTTTCAATTTATGTATTTTTGTTAGCGTATATTTAGAATTAAACTACTATTTAGTACATAGAATATAATCGGTTTTGATTCATTTGGTTCAAAACTGATCATTCCTAGTAATGGACATTATTATAGCATTGGTAAGGAAGCAGTTTGTTTGATAAAATTAAATACGATTGGATTTTAGTTTTTAAAAAGAAGCTTACGACCATCCCACCATCATGTGGTTATTGTTTTGGACCAACCTGATGTACTAGCACCCAATAACCTATATTTCAGTCATGCTTTGATATTATGAAACATTCATTCAATCATTCATTCATTTATACTGGATCATCTTACATTTGTTTGTGAACCTCATACATTTTTACCAGTCATTCAAATGTTAACCGCCAACAACAATATGATAAGAATTCGTGTATTTAGTAATGAAAAATGTTTTAAAGTGTTTCTGTTTTCTTCAAGACACACACCTGAACTTGTATATAGCTTCAAGTATCATCGACGTACGGGTAAGCCAAACATATCTATACGTCAATAATACTTGAACCCAGCACAGCAGTATCCACCAGCTCTAGACTATACCACACTACAATACGGTAACATCTGCATATAGTTAGTAGAAAAAAAGTTTTTAAAGTCTCTCTTTTTTCTATACCAACATAACACCTGAGCTTGTAAAGCCTCAAGTATCATTGATAAGCCAAACAAATTGAATACTTTGTGTTGAGGAGTTGAAAAAAAAAAAGCTCGTGAAAGAATGTGTCAAAAGCGGTCCTTAAACCATCAGATGTCAACTTAAAGACGATGTCAATCGACCCAGTCAATTTACGCTGAATGCTACACCGATTTGATGGGGCCAAGAGCGCTGAGTGTGAAACGCACCATTGTGATCCCTGAAACATTGGGTACGGATTTCAACATATTAAGTTATTTGCACTGGTATGTCGCAGCTTCATCAAAACGCTTCGCTGTTACCTTCCCGTGGATAAACTGCCTGCATGCATAAAGGCAAACTGAGACCACAGTTTAAAACGAATTTGTTACGGCAGCTACTGTTAGATGCTCAGCCAAGTGAGGTATTATCACAGGAAGCCAGAGATCGTAAAAATTATCACCAATTGAAATAGAAATAAAAGAAAAATTGCGTGTATGGCGAATAAAACGCAACCACCGTGCGCCATTATGGAACGAGTATTGTTGCCAGAAAACGAGGATCCTTCGTTGATCCAGTGGGTGAGGGTTCAAGTGATAAATCCCAACAAAGAATCCTCAAGTTAAACGTGCAGCTACAACATTAGTCATCGTCTTTCCATTTCAAACCAATTCAATCCAAACAGTTCTTTTATGCTTACAACCAATCAAAGTTCGAACATGTCCCTCCTGGTTCCTGCCTGGTCATCATTGACTTGGTCCTCCAGGGCGGAAATTCCATTTCATTTAATTTTCGTGTTTGTATCCAATTAAGATTCTAGCAAGCTGTTCTGGATGCACACTTCATGATCAGCTATCTAATAGCTATGTGTCTAGGACAATGGGTTAGTGGTTAGTTGTTAATGGTTAGTGAAAGAGAAGTTGGTGCAGTGGTTTCATAATTCCCAAGTGAATTGCTAAAACTAACACTGGTTAAAGCTAGCTGATATCGAGATCCGAAACCCAGTACTTGCCAGCTTTAAAGCCGATGACTTAACCGACCCCTTAGAAACATAGTCCTACCCCGACTTGTATATCTCTTTTATTTGTATGATTTTTTTTTTTTTTTTTGACGTTTTATTTATTTGGGGTTTTTTTTTTTTTTTTCTTCTAGGCATAGGTTTACGGGCTCCCATTTTTGTAGGAAGGTGTGGGGGGGGGGGGGGGGGGGGGAGGGGGGCAAGCTAGCTTTTGGCCTAATAAAACGAAAATGCCCGAAACTGGATAAAACATTTATTCATATTTGCATTACTACCAAACAGCTATATAGGGCTGCAAACGAATGACTACGTATTTCTACATGGAATACAACTAATTTTGAAGGTAGAATGATGGAAATATATGGTAAAAAGGTCTCAAGTTAGCGCAGTTTGTCTGAATATCTGTATCATTTTTGCTCGAATTTGAGGTTTTGCTCCAGCAATAGGGGACAGTACCCCTCCCCACTCCCATGTCTCGTACGCTTCTGTTTCTAGGACTTGTATTTCTACTGGACTGCCTTTTACAGGAGTAACAGCAATACTAGTCCGACAAAATAACACACGTCCGTTTGTAACCTGCAATGTTTAAATTTTTGTAATTTTGTTTCAATTTTGTCCATATATATATATATAGATACATAGATAGATAGATAGATAGATAGATCGATAGATAGACAGACGGAGCTGATGTAGCTATCGTGGGAAATTTAAATAAGAAAAAGATTTCGACGCGCGCGTTAACCAGAAACCAGCGTCGAAATGTTTTTCTTTTTTAAATTTCCCGCAATAGCTACATCAGCACCATCTATACTAGAAATAATGTCGCGCCTTCTAAACTAATAATATTGTGACGCACCATATCATTTGGGAGCAAATATACCCACCTTTTGTTCAGTCCAATCCAAAGGACATTCATTCCAAGGAATTCAAGTCAATGGGACTTTCATTTCTGGTACTCTTGGGCCACTGGAATTTCCTCACACTGCTAGTCCGTGGAACGTTCATTCCTGACACTGCTAGTCCGTGGAACGTTCATTCTTGACACTGCTAGTCCGTGGAACGTTCATTCTTGACTGCTAGTCCGTGGAACGTTCATTCTTGACACTGCTAGTCCGTGGAACGTTCATTCTTGACACTGCTAGTCCGTGGAACGTTCATTCTTGACACTGCTAGTCCGTGGAACGTTCATTCTTGACTGCTAGTTCGTGGAACGTTCATTCTTGACACTGCTAGTCCGTGGAACTTTCATTCCTGATACTGCTAGTCCGTGGAACGTTCATTCTTGACACTGCTAGTCCGTGGAACGTTCATTCTTGACTGCTAGTTCGTGGAACGTTCATTCTTGACACTGCTAGTCCGTGGAACTTTCATTCCTGATACTCCTAGTCCGCTGGAATTTCCTGATATTGCTAGTCCGTGGAACTTTCATTTCAAGGCCCATTGCATAATATACGTAACATTATGAAGCACTCTTATTACCTCGTTCCTTCCCTCCTCCCCACCCCCCACCCCCTTCCCGTTCTTTCGCCGTAATACTGGTAATGTTGTTAGATATTCTAAAAAGCTTTTGTAACAGAACATATTAGATATTAGGCTACCTGCTAAATTTACGTTTTCAATACTGATTCGGACCTTGTCTTGAAAATAGTATACATATTAACACATCCCCCCCCCCCCCCCAACGTTCTGTTACGTACCCCATGCCCTCATACCCCTAGATAGAGCCTATACACTAACTTACTCATATTTAACGACATACAGACCTACGTACTATACCACTTTAGTGTTACTCGAGTATTTAGCCAGTGTTTTGCCACACTCTCATTCTTAATTCTAATGCTAAAATATTTGACGTACATGTATTTAGTAAAGTATGGCCTCCCAACTTTGAAGATTAAAAAAAAGTAATAATTGCTCTCAGCCCAGTTGAAAATCAGATTATTATATGTATAGCTCTCCCCTCTCAGTCGCTGTCATTTTCCGACGCTAAAGTTTTAAATTTTTAAAACGACATCACTAGATCACATTGCCAACGAGTGTTTAGTAATGTCTGACATTTGATACGCTGTTAAAAAGAACATCTTTTTACGCTTGACAAAGCGCGCTACATTTTATTTATTACAATAAAAATAAAAAGAAACAGGTCAACAAAGAATTAACCCATTGTTACGTTGACTTATATATGTTGTAATCGCATTAAAGAGGATTTCTACTTTTTTATTTTTTTTTTTTAACAAGCGGCAAATACTGGTGTTTGAAGCATAAAATAACACAAAAGAGTAAATTTAATAAAGCAAACTTGCATGTGAATATACATTTAATGTACATGCAAAATTATAACCAAGTTATTTTATAATTATATTGCTTGAATTCAGTGTTCTTTTTGTCCGGGTCTAAAATGTGTTCGTTCAATCAAACATATAAACTGAACAACAAAAGAAACACGAATAATAATAATAATGTTATTGCTTGTTTTTAATGATACAATTAATTTGATTAAAAAAAAATGACTGTCTACTTGGACCTAAAATCCTCAGGACATTCATAATTTAAATATACACAAAAACTAATGGGATTAAAACTGAATACTTTTAAATAAATTAAAGAAAACTAAATTAATATTTGCGTTTCATTTGTTGTTCAGTGTATAAACACCGTTACTTGTAGAAGACGACAGCAGCACCAGCAACAACATCCATAGTTTATGAAATGCATCTTTATTTCAGATTTGTCACAAACTTAACTATAACACTTGTAAATGTTTGCTTATACAATGGCAGCAGCAACAGTAGTAATAACAGCAGCAACAGTAAATATACATACATGATAGTTTATGGAATGCATCCTTATGTTAAATTTGTCATACATCTATCACATGTCTCATAACCACATGGCATCTGTATCACATCTGATATTGGCCTTCTTCAATTACCATACTTAATGTACACTGAATTTAGTTTTTGATGCCTTTTTTTTCTCTCTAATTTTGGGTAAACACATAACATTTGGAAGTAGTTGGCAATAGGATAGCTACATGTTGTTATAATTGTTCAGCGTGAGGCAGAGGACACTTTTGAAACCCTATAATTTTAAATGTGTGGTTAAATTATGTAGTAGAACCAGGTCTGGTTCCAGGAAATGTGAGGATAAAAGAGAGAAGAGGCATTTGAATTTGTTTAGGGAATGGATCCCCTGGTCCCCACTGGATCCACCTTTGAGAACCCCAAATTGCCGCAATGGTCTGCAGCTGCCACATGTCAAGGAGAGAGATAGACTTTCAGAACCTCCATAGCTGTGTCACTATCACCAAGAAATGTTTGACTATTAGTATTGCCGGAAAGTGCGTAATCACATCAACATCAATCATTATCAAGACAATCATCACAAGACACAAATTAACAAACTAAAGCAATATTTACAATTATTACTACACATTGTATACACATAACACAAAATAATATTCCACCTAACTTGCAACTGATAGACACTTAATAATTCATGTTTATGACATCACAGAATTTACAAATTAATTTTCTCATCTTATATTAGAGTACAAATAATTACATGAATGTGTGTCCTATATGAAATTCATGAAACTAATTTGAAAGTAAAGTGTAATCATTTAAACAAATTATCAGACATGTTTAATCATATACAAACCCTTCTGACACCAGATTTTGAAATATGCACAAAGCTATAATAAAGAAATAAACACATATATGTATCAGGGATATAATTGTTTTAAAAATATAATTTTTATACCTTTTCTTTTCATGTAATGAATCTTACATGGATTTTAGCATGGGATAGAGTTTTCAGCTTTTGAATAATCATTTTATCTCTTGTGTTTAACTATGTATCACATTTCAATTAGAAATTATAGTCTATTTCTTTTATAAGGAAACTTGAAACTGAAGTTCGGTCTTTTGTTTGTGAAAATAAGATTTGGGGGAACTTCAAGTCGAGGTTAATATTCTACTTTTTAGTAAGAGTTAAAGGAACTCAAACTTCAAGGTTTATAACATCTACTTTTTGTGTAAGGAGAGTTAAGTGAATTCCAAGTTGAGGTTCCTAATGTCTATTTTTGGTGTAAAGAGAGTTAAGGGAACTTCAAGTTGATGTTGATAACGTCTGCTTCTTGGGTAAGGAGAGTTGAGAGCACTCGAAACCAAGGTTCATAGTCTATTTCTTGTGATTTGCAGAGACTTGAAGTTGATGTTGATAACATTTATTTTTTGTGTAAAGAGAGTTGAGGAAAGTCGAAAATAAGGTTCATATCATTATTTCTTGTGTAGTTGAGGAAACTCGAAGCCGAGGTATTCGAGCTTGTACTCGAGAGGACACTCGTGTAGAATCTGCAGATCCTTCAGTCCGCCCATGGAGGACCGCGCCATCCTGTCCACCATCTTGTCCAGGCTTCTCAACATGTAGTGCATCCTCACCATGCTACTTGAGTACGAGTCCGGACCAGCTGGATACTCCACCGGTGGCAGGGTGGAGTCAGGGGGTGGCAGGGTGGAGTCGGGGTGCAGGGTGGACTCAGGTTCAGCTTCCAGAGATCTTGATGGGGATGGTGAATCTGCTCCTTCTTTGCTGGACTCTGGTAAGAAAGCAAAATTAAATAATTTTGATGATATCGGCAAAATTTCAAGAAATTTTTTAAATAAATTTTCAAATAATTTTTATATATATTAAAAATATTTCAAAAATATATATTTAAATTTTTATAGTAAGTAAAGATATAATAAAATGTTTTACAATTTACCTGGTTTTAGTCATAATATTCAGTAAGTCTACATATTATCTGGAGATACTATGAAATTAAGTTCAAACTTAACACCCAAAGAAGATGTCTTTAACTATTAACCATTGTATAGTATGAATTGTATTGTCAGTACAGAACTATTTTATTTTATTTTTCAGCAGCTGACATGTTCTGCCAACTCTAAATGTATATAAGAGAATTTTCAGTTTTTCAGGAACAGAAATGTAAAGCAAATCTGGCAGTTAAATTAATTTTTTTCGTAGTATGAATACATGCATGAAATTTTTCTTGTCATATGACAGTACTGATCAGCAGAAGTATATTTAGAAAATTGGTATGAAATACAACCAACACCAAGATGCAAAACAAATAAGGGAAACAACTCTTACGGGACTATAGCCGAGACACTATGCATGTATTATTGGACATGAATGAATAAATGAAAAGTTAAAGTTTATTTTGTTTAATGACACCATTTCATATCAAAATTGTTAGTAAAATTTTTATACCCAAGTCCTCTTATATAATCATCAAATTTACTTTCTAAATTAATGGCATATGTTTTTTCATAATTTTTTGTAAACTGATGTAAACCTACTTTGAATTTCTTCTAGACTTGCGTCCAGACAATGTCTATTTTCCCGATTTAGACTTAGATACATTTTTGACAATTTTTGTGTGTCCATTAGAGCACATCGATTTTGTTAATCATCAGTTATTGAATGTGAAACATTTAGTAATTATGAAACAGTCTTCAGAGGAAGCAGACTACAGAAAGGGATCTTTTATATGCTTCTTTCTTCTTCTTCTGCCTTCAAGCTGTAGTTGATCATGCTTTAGATTTGGAGTCCGGTTGTGGGGATAAAAAACACTGTCTCTGTCAAGTCTTCTTTGGAACCCCAAAGCTTGACAGCCAGTGTTGCTCCGTTCGGCCAGTGCTTTATCCTGGCTTCATCATAAAGGGGGCAGAACCGCAGGATGTGCTCTGGGGACTGTAGTCCTGTTTGACATGGACATTCATCAATATCTGCTAGTTTCCTTTTATATGTATTTTAGCATATATATCATAGGCCATATAGGTCATAATTTCACAGTCTGTGATAGTTCTTGTCTTATTACTGCTGAATTGAGGCCAAAATAAAAAGCTATTTTCCATTTTAACCTCAGATTTTTGGAAGTATGTTTTTGTATAAAGGTCTTATATACAATCAAACATATATACTTACTTGTGGAGTACTTGTTTTCCAAATCGTCCATAAACCTGGACAGATCTATCCCGGACCACTGTTTGACTCTCGTCCAGATGAACCTCACAATCTCGTAGTCATTGGGAATCTTTGTTATGTTCAATCGAACCACCGCAAATGAGTCGTTGAGAATCGCCACGAATATGTTAATGAGGATGAGGATAATGAAGATGATGTACGCAATGAAGAAGACCGGACCGACGATCCGGTTCACCCTGTACAGCTCCTGGTACTGGTACTCCCCCAGGGCAAATGACAGCAGGGACTCAAGAGTGTGCAGCAGACTCCGGTATCCCTGGACCTGCCGGCCGAACGCAGTGTAGCTGGCGCTGGCAAACGCCATCAGAAAGACAATGAAGATGACGCTGAAGGCGCGGAGTTCATGGGCGGCCATGCGGAACGTTGCGGCCAGCACTGTTATCCGTTTGTTGAAGCGAAGCAGGTGGATCATCTTGAGGATGGACGTGAACATGACCATGGCTAGCAGGTAAGAGAACAGTTCCTCCCACAATGCAAGTCTCTGGAAGTTGTGGAATTTATCTGGCAAGAAAACAAAAAGGAAGGAAGATGACTTTCGCTAGCAGGTATAAAACAGTTCCTCCCACAATGCAAGTCTCTGGAAGTTGTGGAATTTATCTTGGAACAAAACAAAAAGGAAGGTAGGAAGGAATATTTTATTTAACAATCCACTCAACACATCTGATGTGGCATCAGACATATGGTGAATGACCATACAGATAATGAGAGCGGAAACCTACTACTACCACCACACAATGGGCTCTTTCCGGTTAGCAGCAAAGAATCGTTTTATATACAGCAAAGGAAAGGAAATGGTATATTTAATGACGCACTCAACACATTTTATTTACGGTTATATGGCATCAGACATATGGTTATGGACCACACAGATATTGAATGAGGATACCCGCTGTCACCACTTCATGGGCTACTCTTTTCGATTAGCAGCAAGGGATTTTTTATATGCACCATCCCATAGACAGGATAGCACATACCACCGCATTTGACGTACCAGTCGCTTTACGGTAAAGTTTACCACTGGGCTACATCTCGCCCTTTTATATACAGCATCCCACAGATAGGATTGTATATACCATGAACTTTGTTACAGCAGTTGTGGAGCATTGGCTGGAATAAGAATTAGCCCAATGGGGCCCATTAACAGGGATCAATTTTAGACTGACCGCAAATCAGACAAGTGTTTTACGAATGGGTCATTTTCCAACACCAAGATTGCTGTAAAAATTACTTAACACTTGTCAACACATTCTCTCTCCCCAGTTTCCCCATCATTATGACAAGTTGACAAATATTGGATTTTCCCGTGTTAAAGAACAAAATAACAATGACTGGATGCATTAAACTTTATCGATAAAAATGGAACATTGTTTTGAAAACATTACATAACACTTAACAAATATCCTTCTCCCTCCCTCCTCCATGACATTTTATAATGCATTTCATGATACCCCATCCTCCCTAGAGATTTATCTAACTGTTGAATGATCCCTTATTTTATATATATATATATATATATATATATATATATATATTAAAAAAACCCTTCTTACCTCTTAGTTTTACAACTTTTCTGATCATGTACTCTGTTAAAACATACCGCCCAATGTACATGGCCAGTGCAATGATGGATGCTAAGAGCAAGGCAAACTGCAGTGTGTTCCAGAACTCTCGGAAATAGCTGCACCTCTGTTTGACGAGTTTCTTCATCTCTCTGACCATTAAATATGAGACGCACACAGCACAGCATGCATCAGTCAGAGCCACGACAATCCCGTATGCCCCGAGGTAAGGAAACAGAGTCATGGTCCTCACCAGGATGTTGGTGACAAACAGACCAACTGGATGGAGTTCTACGCAGATGAGGACTGTCGAGAACTTGTTGATGTTTGGGTTGTACAAATTAAACTCGACGAACACCGCTCGGGTGTACTCATCAATCCACTGATTGTTTCTCAGACTCTGGAAGGCTGTCATAACCCTCTGTCTACCACCAATGAGGTCTTGGATGTAGCCACCACTAGGGTATGATCCCAGTCTCCCTGTGTATGGGATTCCATTGGTGTATTCGTCGGTGAGGTAAAGCCAGGGCCAGTTTCGTGACTTGCGCGATGTCAAGTTATGTTTGAGAGTTGTCCAGCCCTTGTTGTACGTTTTTGTATCCATGGTATCCCAGGACCATTCTACTGTGCAGTGGTTTATACCATGACCAAACAGTGGGTGAAGCAAACATCTGTCTGAAAAAAGGTCCCAAAATGAAAATAAACAACCTGATAAATGTTCAACAAAACATAGAGAATTTACTATTAAAAATAAATTTACAAGTCAGTAATATTAGTAAAAAACAAACACAAAAACATCAATAAATAAAATGTGCCGATGTAATTTTTATGTGTTACGTATGGAAATAAATCGAAAAAATTTCATACTAATTTTCAAAATTATTGAGTTATATTTGTTAAATTTCTATGTGCGATATTTTCATGAAACATTTTGCTATTACTTCATCTTTTTACATTTAATAAAATATTTGTTATTTGTCAATATGTTGATAGTAAATGTACATTACTAAATAAAAGCAAATTCACAGGACTCAAACTAACTGGTTTCAAAATAGTATCTCAATCCAAACAACTGGTCATACCAATCCGGTTTGGGTTACTGCTCTTTCTACAGTACTGTGCCTTATTCAATTTATTATTTAGTTACAGCTAAAATTCTTCAACACAAAATACGTCTGAATAGCGTTTTGTTAAATATATTATCGTCCTCACCGGGGCGCACTCTGTGTTGCCTCATCCTGACGGGACCCACTCTGTAGCCCGCCATGTTACCCACCGCCCGCCCCGTGTCGGTGTCAATGGTTCTGTTAGCATCGTCCCTCGTCACGTACAGACTTTGAAGAACGCGGCCAGCCATCCAGTTCCAGAGATCATCAGTGTTGTTTATCTGAAGTAGTCAACACAGAATCTAGTAATGATGATCTAACTCTTGTCATGCCATGTCATGTGGTTTAGGCTTTCAGGGCTTTGAAGTCCTTATGGTTTGATGCGAGAAATTGTTCATGCTAGCATGTGCTCACACAAAATTATTTGATTTTCATGTGGCTGAAAGACTGCTCACATCATCACATGCTGATATAAGTAATTTATTTTACTCAAAATTACTGTACATATGACACTGAAAGCAATTGCTCTGCTTCATAATTTTAGGAGAGTAGTATTTTTAAGCCATAAACACTGGCTTTGTGTGTGTGTGTGTGTGTGTGTGTGTGTGTGTGTGTGTGTGGCTTTGTGTGTATGTGTGTTTGTAGCTAATTGTGCATTTTGTGCACACATACAGCACCATAATTAGTCAAGCCCTACAGTTGTAAAAACAAAAATTGACCGTCTGCTTCCAAACCTTTAATATTCTATAAAGTTTCACACTGTAGCCATTTCTATGTTTTGTCTTTTAAAAGTTTGAATAATTCTTACAACAGCAATTAGTATGCAATTTTGTAACATGATCATAGAGAAACAATGTTATATAGTTACCTTTTTCCATGACTTGGCTGATATCATGTTTATAATGTTTTGTTTAGCGAAGTACACACTCGAGTCTCTGTTGTGGATGGACACCAGGGCCAGCATGGCAAGAAAGAAGAGGTAGAAGAGAACTTCCTTGATGACGGAGAACATCTGTATCTCTTTCAGGCGGTACTCCCTGGCAGTGGCCAAATTCCCTCTGTCAACTGGAGGAACAGCAATCACAGGCCGGAGGGCTGGAAACAAGAAAAATGATTCCAAAAGGCCATCATTAAGTTCCACATATTGGGGCACAAACAAATTTCTTTTATCATTTTATTATTCAAGTTTCCTCTTTTAATAATATTTATAATAATACAAGTCAGGTTTCACGATGCAATCACTTTGAGGAATGGGGGCCAGATCTCTGAACCAGACCTTGTTCCCCATCATTGAGACTACTTCAAACAGGGCAATTTTGTTTGAGCTCTCCTTAGCATGTGGAATTTATATGGTATCAATAAGGTAATATCTTACATATTCCCACATAATCTAAGTTAGAGGAGCAATTTTTTATTGCAAGGTCCGCTAAACTAATTGGACAACAAAATGTAGATTCTTGGTAGTAAATCTTAAGGCAGAGATGAATTGTACTTGTTGAATAAAGGAAATTGCATTTTAGGATATCTAGTTTTCAAAATGTTTTACAGGGAAGCATACTCTCGAATCCCCTATAAACTTTGCTTTGCACTCTCAATCTGTCATGTGACATAAAATTAATGTGAGTGGCCTCCATATGAAATATTACTTTCCTAATAACATAAGTCTGTGTACTTTTCGGTTAAATCTGAGTTACAGCCGTCTTCAGTGAGATCAACTCACCAACATGTTAGTGTACACATCAATTAACCTGTTCCTCATATGCAGTTGTTTAATGGCCTGAGTTCTGTTATGTTTAGTCCCTAGTGAGATCAACTCAAAGCATATTTTTGCAGTAATCATTTGCCTAATGTGTGTAGTTACCTAAATCTGGCTAAACATTAGCATACATGTACCATTACAAGTCTATCTTCCTCAGATATGCTGAAAAAATTGCAGCGAACTTGAACAGTAAAAACAAAGAAATGGTCGACCTCAGGATTAGCGTGCTACAACCCATTCACGCATGATAAATCGTGTCAGCTTGTGCTTGACTATTGGACAGTTAGTTTGTCTTGCCTTCGATGAATTGTGCTCCAGTTGTTTTATAGATGTATTAGCATTTTAATCTTTGTTTGTTTTAATAGCATGTGACACATAGCTTGCTGGACTATTGCTGGACAAAACAGAGAAATAAAAATGCATCATATTATTAATGTGAATAACATGATCTCGCATTTTTCGCATTAATATTACAATCAAAATTAATTTCAGGATCTACAATGAAGATTCATCATAAGTTTTTTAATTTTCTCAGTGTTTAGTATGTAAAATTTCAAACTATATGCTAAAATGCTCATCATGTTTAGTAGTTGCAGTTAAGAATTCCACAGTCTGAATCATTCATATATAGTCGATGCTCAATCTGGGTAAAGAATGTTAGTGACCACATTTAAAAATAAAGTCAATTTCAATTCATAACTTTATTTTTGTGACTTATTAATGCTGTAAGATGTTTTCTAAACTAGTTTTTGTCAGTCTTTATGTCATTCTCAAAGGCTCCACTAAATAGCTGTTGGGGGCGGGACGTAGCATAGTGGTAAAGTGCTTGCCTGATGCGTGGTCGGTGTGGGATTCATCCCATCGGTGGTTCCATTGAGCTATTTCTCACTCCAGCCAATGCACCATGACTGGTATATCAAAGGCTGTGGTATGTGCTGTCTTGTCCGTGTGATGATGCATATAAAAGATCTCTTGCTACTAAGACTATATGTCAGAATTACCAAATGTTTCACATCCAATAGCTGATGATTAATAAATCAATGTGCTCTAGTGGGGTCATTAAAGAAGACAAACTTTAACTTTAACCAAATGTCTGACATCTAATAGCTGATGATTAATATATCAATGTGCTCTAGTGGGGTCATTAAAGAAGACAAACTTTAACTTTAACCAAATGTCTGACATCTAATAGCTGATGATTAATAAATCAATGTGCTCTAGTGGGGTCATTAAAGAAGACAAACTTTAACTTTAACCAAATGTCTGACATCTAATAGCTGATGATTAATAAATCAATGTGCTCTAGTGGGGTCATTAAAGAAGACAAACTTTTAACAGTTGGTGTGTGGGGGGTTTTTGTGGGGGTTTTTGGGGAATTTTGTGTTTTGTTTTACCAAAACATACTATATAACAAAATTCACTTTCATGGAGTTCGTGTCAAGAGGTATAACTGGGGGAAATAGTTCTGTTTTATGATAGATTGTCATTATGTCCATAATTTCTAACAATGGATTATTTCTAAAGGTACAAGTAACACATTACTGTACTCGTCACTAAGCCTTGCCTGCTTGTTACCTGTAGTGGGCCTTGTGTGCGTGAGTTCCTCGTCAGCCTTCAGAAGGTTGATATGGATATCTTCTTCTGTGACTATCTCATCCAAATCTGGTTTCTTCACTACCCAGGCTAACAGGATAGCCAAAATGATAATCTACATGAGAAGCAAACAGCAGTTCTAATTGTCAGTCAACACATACCGGTACCCAATATAACAGAAAAGGACATGATTAATAAAATTATAAATTTAATCATGTCCTGAATCACATCTTGGTAAAGACTGCATATTTCAAAATTGATTAAGAACAAAATGTTTAACAGCTACTTTAAAATACCATGATGATGACCAAACTAGTTTACATGATAAATGATATAACTTCACTTCCCAGTGGTCTGTTTATATCAAACAATATTCCTTTTGCTCCAGCTTTTGACATCTACATATCACAATTTGTAAGATACTTTAGAACATGTGCATTACTTTTTATTTTAAACTACACTGTGCCATTCTGATATAGAAGCTCTCTCAATAGGGCTATGCCATTCAAGGATTCCTAAAGACTTTTATAGTCTGGTAGAAGACATTTAGATGATATATCCCAATATGTCACATCATCGATTAAAATGTCAGTGTAATACATGTACCATTTTTGATCCTGTCCATGCCTTTTTATCTTTTTGATAAAAACTGTGTACCAGTAAATACAAATTCATAGACTGGACAAAATTGCTCATAGTAGCTGTTTTGACAGTGATTTCAAGAGTGAAAATACTAAAAAATGTCAAATATCTCTTAAATTTGATCTTGTGCAGTCAACCAACTTGGTTGTTCAGTTGTCTAACCTAGACTTGGGAGTGCAGTCTTCCTCCAAAGTAGGGAAGAGAATGTCATGCTGGTGAGTGGCAGTCCTCTTATAGATGTAACACATGGCCAGGATTCATCATGACTTTTATCAAAACATCCCTTGATGTTTTGTAAAGACATAGAACTTTGCACATAACAAAAAATGAAATTATAAACTTTCAGTCATATTAAAAAAATATTTAAAAAATAAATTTTTTAATTAAAAAGTAATAAAAGTTATTTCAGCTATAGGTTTTGTTTGACGTCATCTTAAACCATCATATTATTCTTCTGGGCCATACACAAAATCTGCATAACAAGAGAGTTATTATTTTGAAAATCTGAAAATATCAGTACAAGTTCAAAAGACGTTTAAACACGGTCATGATGGTATGATGTCAAAATGCCATGAATCACTGTCAGGTGCTTCATCTAAAAGAAGACAACCAATGCCCTGGGCCCCGTTCCACGAAGCGATCTTAGCCTTAAGATTACCGTAAGCGCATAGTTACCCTATGCACTTAAGTTGATCTTAGGGCTAAGATCGCTTCGTGGAATGGGGCCCTGGACCCAATTTCACAAAACATCGTAAGCCTTGTTTTGCACATAAACTTAAATCTATGACAAAACCACAATTCTTACAGCTGTTATAGTAAAAACAAATATAGTTAGAAATACACATAATTCATTTCTTTTTGTCCTTAAAATGATCCATCTTCCATAATGATGTAATTTTCTGCAAGAAATAGATACCAAACACATGTAAATGTATGCTAGGTAAAACTACTAGTCGCAGATGTAAACTTATGATGTGAAATTGGCCCCTGGATGATACATCCTTTGTACTTACTATTAGAAGACTGTAATTCTCAAAAAAGGTTTGACAAATCTTAACCAGCACAAGACAAAGCTCAATGGATATTTAAACATTGATTATATCATGAGTATGTAAGACTGGTTTGGCAAATCTCAACCTTCAAATCTCAACCTCAAGAAGACAGAGTTCAAAAGACTTTTTAACATATGCATACATTATTTTTTTCAGACACTACACCAAAGTCTTCCTCACTTTAAATGGCTGGATCAGAAGTACAGACTCTCCCACAGAGAGCACCATTGCCGTCAGCCATGCATTGGACTTGTCTTTACCCCATTGCATGCTGTATGAGAATGTGAAGAATGAGGAGACTCCGACACTGATCAGGATCATGAACCAGGCCACGTAGACACACCAGTGAGGAAGCCGTCTGCTTGTCTTCTTATGTCTTCCTGTGGAGGAAGCCAATGGCAACATGTCATCTTTGTCCCTGAAGCCGATTCCTGACAGAGAATTCACAGATGGGTCTGGTGATTTTGCTGCTGTCTGCCGAGCAGACTGACCATCTGTTTTGTAGTCCACTGAAGGTTTCAACTCGCTATTTGACTTAATATTTGTAGCAAGGAAACCATTGTCAATCTTGGTGGATATTTTAGGCTTACTTCTGCGAAATATCTGATCAATAGCAATGTTATATGGCAGGACGATGATGCAGCTGACAAAACTGACGTAGAGAGAATTGAGAGAAAACTGTAAAGGTCCCAGAGTGAGGGTGTAGTTCATGTTAATCTCGGTCTGAGATCGGTAGAACATGGCATCTGCCAGCATAGTTGTCAGCAGCAGGGACAGTATGCAGGACAGGCGCTGAACTCGGCTGAAGTTGCTCCTCTGGGGGCGAGATATGACCGAAATCCACAGGTGGGAGTCTGTGAGAGATTTCTTTGTCTGTGAAAAGAAGAGGTGGTTGAATGTGGTGATGTCACTGGAACCAGCCACTGGTAGGATCCTGTCAATCATTCCATCACCTTCCTCGACTGCAAGCCACTGGTTACACAGGAAGAAGAAACTACAACGAGAAGCCCAATGTTAATGCAAAATCATTTAAAAGTCAAAATAAATAATGATACAAAAATAAATGATTTCCCCCTACTTATTCTAAACATGACTATAAGGGTAATGAGCAACTATTTTCAAATACTCCCAAACTAGAAGATTAAAATAATTTGACATTTTTACTGTGCGTTCACATATATATAGTTGTCATGTGAACTAATGTACTATTAAATAATACAAAAACATTCAATTTCAAAATATCATTAGCCGATTTCAGAAAGCAGACACAATAGATAATTTCAGTATTAATAACATTTAAAAACATTAGAAATGTCATTTAACTAATTTTTCTTGACAATTAACATTTTAAATGCAATGTTTTCGAGACAAATTTTTAACCTAGAACTGACATATAACATGTTTTTAGTTCATCATCAATCTTGCTGTACCAAAATAATTTTCAAAATTTATATACTTTTAAAATGAAACACAACATAGCATTTACTGACCTAGCTCCAGTCTGTACGTCTGACACGACCACTTTGCTGAGGTACCAGCCTTGGTGATTCCCCTTTCCCGAGTTATCGTGCCAGATTCTCAGAAAAATAAGAGGACCCAGGCATGCATGAACACTGAGAACAAACTGCTGAACACTCCCACGACTCAGAACCTAATAAAAACATGTAACGGGGACTAAATATTTGGCCGTTTGTATATAAATAACATATTTGATCTATTACTATTAATATTTATTTTAGGATTCAATTTATTTTATTATAGGATATTCTCAATCTGCATTGAGAATATCGTATTGGTGCATTAGACAAAGCCTTTTATGGTTGTTTCTCGCCATACTGGCTAGGGACGAGCCATTGGTCGATTCTGTTGTGCTGGTTACAGAGGCAACAGTCACAGAACCAACAGATGCCAGCACCGCACCTGCTGCTGACAGGGACTCTGTTGGTGTTATGGGTATAGACAGCACTTCGTCAACGGATGATCATGAGACATCCCTTGTAGGTGAAGTAGCTAGTTCAGACCATGAGACAGTTGCGGATGAGACGGCAGAGGTTGAGCCGGTTGCAGATTTGGTGTCTGAATCTGAAGACATTAGGAGTCCAGTTCCAGTTCCAGTTCCAAGACGATCCATTAGGGAGAGACGGCCTCCAAAGTGGATGACACATGGGGATTTTGCCATGATCAAGTCTTTGGGATGTGACTGGAAGGACAGAGTAAAAATTCTCACGGATATGGCTTCAATGAACTTATTTGATCGGATGCCGATAGAAGCAGTAAATGCAGTACTGCAGATTGTTACAAGTTCACTGGGGTCATATGACATTAAATGACGAGGACGTCATTTCACAACTAGGGGGAGTATGTAACGGGGACTAAATATTTGGCCGTTTGTATATAAATAACATATTTGATCTATTACTATTAATATTTATTTTAGGATTCAATTTTTTTTTATTATAGGATATTCTCAATCTGCATTGAGAATATCGTATTGGTGCATTAGACAAAGCCTTTTATGGTTGTTTCTCGCCATACTGGCTAGGGACGAGCCATTGGTTGATTCTGTCCAATGGTTATGTGTATTTGGTGTCACGTGGTCGTGAGTCAGGTCCGTGCAGCGCTGAGTGTGGACAGTGACACAACACGTTACATACTTACGACTTGCAGTTGCCTTTTCCTTTTCCTGAGCCTTTCGTTATCTTCAGACTTCCTTTTGGCACTTACAGGTTTGACTAATATGCATGTATTAATTGTTATGTTTATCTCATTATTTTTAGATATATGTAAATGTAATACATAATGTGGAAAAGTGTTTAAACGTCCATAATTAATGCTAGGTAAATACGTTTTAAATATTGAATTCACTAAAACACAATAAACGAATAAATATATATATGGACGAGTTAACTTTATAAACAGTAATAAAGTAAAGGTGTTGGATATATACTATTAAACATATAAATATACATAGAGGCGCAAGTTAATTGTATAAACAGAATTAGTGATTAGTGTTGGATGAGATGTCTAATTGCTGTAGTTTTATTATCCATTTGAGTGGTAGCTTATATTTTACCCATTTATTCACAGGATGAAGCCCACGTACATGTAATAGTGTTATCATCCTATACGGTTCATCGCCCACAGCGAAGGTGTGTAGTAGTAGTAGTATTGTCTATTTCTTTATTACATGCAATTCTTGCAGCGAAGGTGTTTCACGTGCGTCTTGACCAACGCACGTGACTTGTTTCACCTGTGCTGTAACCGAGTATTTTATGTATATATATATTATATTGTTTTTTAAATCGATTGTTCCAGTTTGTATTCTGTAATGGTCTTTATTTTAATGTTTGTCATACAAACCCGAACGTTATTGTTTTATATTGACAGCATTTGAAATGGGGAAGTTGTTTATTTTGTAATCAGTAACGTTGGCAATAATGTTGCCAAGTCTTTACTGCTTTGTGGTATTTTTTTTGTTTGTATAACCGCATTTAATTATCTTAAATGCATGTACTTATTTTTGATGATTGTTTTTGGCACTAACGTCGCCGAAACGTATATGTATATTTTTGAAGGAAAGTATTATGCCAGTAACTTGGCATAATTGTGTGATAATGGTTTAAATGAGTATATATATTGCTATGTAATGACATTTGTAATTTATTTTTATGATTAAGTCGAGGTTGTTAATTATTGTTATTATCAGTGTATTTATCGTTTGTAATTATTTTTACAGAACCACGCGTATGGTGTGATCGAGAGAATAAACCCTCGAACCCTTCCGAGCCTTGTTGTGTTTCTTTTGGGGGAATACTTTCCAGTAGGCTACAAACATAATGCCATATCTTTGGAGTTTATTCATGCAAAGACATGTGTACATAACTCTTTCTCTTTGTCCATCTCTCTCTCTCCCTCTGTCTGTCTCTCCCTCTCTTTGTGTCTGTCTCTGTCTCTCTGCCTGTCTGTCTGTCTCTCTCTCTATATCTCTTTGTCTGTCTGTCTGTCTGTCTGTCTGTCTCTCTCTCTCCACACACACACATACACACAAAATAAATTTTTTGTCAGGGCTATTGTTTTACAAATGGAAGTTTTATACAAAAAAAAAACAACACCCATATTTTTGGTATTCATTTAACTGTTATACATTCAAGTACTGTAAGAAACTAAAATATTAATTTTTGTAAATTATAGAAATTTTACCATGTTTTTGTTGAAATAATACTGAATATTACATGGTTATTTCATTTAGCAGTTATTATTCCAATCTAGGCATCAACAAAAATGAAAGGTAGCTACTAGTCATGTAAATACATATCACTCTTATTACCTTTTTCCCATTTTCGTCAGCTAGACATCTTACTCCGGTGTCATCAGCTTCACCAGAAAGAATAAAGCTGACTTTGGAATGGGTACCAGCTTTACTGCGCATGCCCGTGAAGACCGAGATGATATAGAAGTATTTGTCAGTTGTTACGTTATCGGCTAGTGGGACTACACCCCACTGAAATAAAAACATAATAATCATTAATACATGGTTTAATACATTTTGTTATTGAAGTTAACTTTATAATAAAATTGTCAACTATGATCTATTGTGAAAAACTACACTCAAAACAAAGGAATGAGAAACTGAAGACTAACCTTCTCCACATCTTTCTTGTCCATCCGCCTGGTCCAGACGAGCCCGACGAGATAGAGAAATACGATGACACACAGTGTGACCAGGACTGCACTGTTATCCAGTAGTTTACCAGCAGTGTTGTCAAACACTGTGTTAAAGTCGATCTGATTGGGTGGTGAAAACACACCGGCACCAAACGAGGTGAGATGGTTGCACAGACACTTGATGCCTGAAGGTGTAGACTGAGGACTCACCTAGTATAATTATTACATGTAAAATTAATCTCTTCGGACAGAGACCTTACCATGATTCATTTTCATTTCAACTTATTTTCGTGCTTATATTCAATTAAGGTTCAAGCATACTGTTCTGAGCACACACCTCAGCTATCTGGGCTGTGTGTCCAGGACAGTGGGTTAGTTAGTTGGTTAGTGGTTAGTGAGAAAGAAGAGGGTGTAGTGGCCTTACACCTCCCCATTGAGCCCTTGAGAACTCGCTCTTGGTTGGAGCCGATACCAGGCTGTGAACCCTGTACCTACCAGCCTGTAGTCTGATGGCTTAACCACGACACCACTGAGGCCAGTCCTTGCCATGAAATAAATTGAGGGAAGTGATTAATTGCTAGGAATAGCTAAAATTACTCTCCTTGAACTAATCTCAAGGGGATGAGCATAATAGCTTCCCCTAATTAGTGTGGTTGGGCCTACCAATTAACAATTAACTCCTGTCCTGGGCACATGCTTATAAAACTTAAAGTCTAGACTTTAAAAGTCCAGACTTTAACGTAATGCTAAAGTCTGGACTTTATTAAAGTCTAGACTTTAAGGTTTATAAGCACAGGGCCTGGTTAGAAAGACGAGAGAGATGAGACATGCTCCTTGGACAGTATTAATGAATCTGAAGTGGTTCAAGCATAAAATTAAATTCAAAAAGAAGAAATAGTCTGCTAAACAGGGTGTGGTTGGCAGTACCAATGACACTCATTATTTTCATATTACATTTCTGTAAAATTGAAACTGGTTTATTGACCAAAATATTTTCTTTTAATCTACTATACAACACAAACTAATATAAAGTCTAATGCAACACATTTTTAAACATTCAAATACTGTCCATGACATCGACCTAGCTTTGATTAATGGAGTTTTTATTTAAACCTGTAAGTATCACTCACATTACAGCCATCAGACAGCCACTTTCCTTGTGTCTCGTCCCAGAAGAGGCAGCTGAAGGCCGTAAAAGAGATGTTGTAGCGGAGTGTTGTACCAGACAATGTCTGCTCGCTCTCGTAGTAGTCACTGTAGTCCGGAGGAATGTCAGACTGGTTTACTGGGAGAGCATAGCAAGAAGATGTTTATACAAATGTGAAAGAAAAGCATTAAAAGAAACAAAACGAGTATTTGAGCTGTGCCTTTCAACTGGAAAAAAGCACCCTTTTTTTATCTAGTCGGAGAACACTGTAGGCTCATATTATTCAGTTACTTTGTGCTTGATATGGCTCTGCTTAGTCTATGTGATTTAAAATGTTTAATATTGCACTTTTTTTGTTTTGTATAGAATCAATTTAAATGTTATAATGTAGCAGGTTTGTAATTATTATATAAAAATTTATACCACTTTTTGGTGAAAGAGGGATGAAATCTCCAGTAAAGGATCTCCTCGGGAGTGGTTGTCCTCTTATAGACGAGGCACTAGATAGAGATTCATGGAATCAACCACTATTAAATCACACCAAATGCCCATTTGATTGCATTGTGCAGAGATACGGCCCTGATCATGTATTATGGTTTTGTTCAGATTTGGTAAATGTGTATTTGTTAACTTGCAATGTAAAATAATGAATATGAATAATTGGCAGTGATCTTGTCATCATCAGCCATATTGAAATAGAAGGATGGATAAAATGCAATTATAAAATAATAATTAATCCTGCTCCCACAATATTTACCCTCTTGGTCGGTCGAATGCCATCTCCATTTAAGTTAAATGGCTTTAGGCACGTGTGGTTATATTACCTACCTTGTTCTTTAAACCCAATGTAAAATGTTCCCAAGCCCAGGGTCTGCATGAGTGAGTCATTAAGAAACAAAACAAGAGTCTTATCATCTTCTGTAATGTTTGTTAGTTCAACACTCTGGTGATAATCAAAAACAGTTTCTGATGGATAATCCCCTTTTCTGACAAACACATCAACAGCCTCTATGTCAGATGAGACAATATCAACGGTGATGGATAGAGCTTCAGCAGCAGCAACAGCAACAGCAGTAGTGCCAGAAGCAGCAGTGGTGGTTCGATTCCATGAGTGGTAGATCATGTTCAGCTTCCAGTTCAGTGACTGCTGGACGATCTTGACGTCGGTGGATGAGAGATCGGGCGTGTCAATGCTGATGGTGAAAGGCTCAGAAAGGTTCTGCAACAGAATGTCGGATCCATCCGAGTTGTACAGGTTTAGAGAAACAACTGGTGAATTAACCCTTTTAACACTCTCGTCCAGGAGGTACGGGTTTGTTTTGAATGTCATGAGCTGAAATGAAATAAGTATGGATAAAACTATCAAGATATGGTCGTGGTTACAGTGGGTATCACCAGGTTTCATTTGATTTTGTTTATGAAAGCCTGGTATAATTATTATGGTAGCAATCATTCAGGGACAGTTGCTATCATGGTATTTTAAAAATATAGCTGTACAGTTATAATCATTTTAATAATTGTTTTGTCCCTTTTGACCAAAATGGACATATCTACTAATGAACACTATTTGTGGATGTATGCCATCCTGGTGTTTTCAAAATATCGCTATACAGTTATAATCTTTTTAATAATTTGTTTGTCTGTTTTGACCAAAATGAATATCATCTGCTGACTAACACTATTTTGGTTAATTAAAACTACAGAACATGTCTGCTATGTACTTTGAGATCTATGAACTGTGACGAGTAGTTGTCTGTAATGAAGGTCTGCAGTGGAGGGATGGTGAACGACCCCACTGACCCAGACACCACCGAGTTGCTCAGGTTGGAAGCCTCCTTCTTCTCTGCCTGCACTGTCAACAGATTGTTATCAAACACCAGCGCATTGTGTCCTGGAGCCTGGTGTTTCAGCATCGTCTTCACAATGTCGTCTGTCACAGAAAGTGCTTCTGTGATTAGAACACGTTCCTGAAAAGCATACAAACATATGCCGATATTTTCTGAGAGAAAGAAAAAAGGGAACCTCAAATTTCAGTCACTGTTGGCTGCATGATGTCTGTATAATCTGTATAAAGTACAAAGATGTAATTTGGAATTGAATGTCGGGCAATATGACATTGAATGTAAGCAACACAGTTAACTATCTGACACCATGGATGAAGGGTCGGTCTGGGATCGATCCCCGTCGGTGGACCCATTGGGCTATTTCTCGATCCAGCCAGTGCACCACGACTGGTAAATCAAAGGCCATGGAATGTACTACCCTGTCTGTGGGATGATGCATATAAAAGATCCCTTGCTGCTAAATGAAAAGAGTAGCCCATGAAGTGGCAACAGCAGGTTTCCTCTCTCAATATCTGTGTGGTCCTTAACCATATGTCTGACGCCATATAACTGTAAATAAAATGTGTTGAGTGCATCATTAAATAAAACATTTCTTTCTATGGATGAAGGTTTTGAATCCAGTCACTGTTTGCTATCAGTGTTAGTATGACCTCTTATTTCTTTCCATCAGTATACATACTCAGTATAAAAATTATCTAATCACATGTGGACCTATTCTCTGATTGGGTTTTTCCCTATCGATACCAGTACCACATGACTGGTATATCAAAAACTTTGGTATGTTTTGTCCTGTTTGTGGGAAAGTACATATAAATGATTCTTTGATTCTAATGGGAAAAATGTAGCAGGTTTCTTTTAACTAAGTGTGACAATGACCAAATGTCTGAAATTCAAAATTAATTAATCAGTGTGATCTAGCAGTGTGCTCTAGTAGTGTCATTAAACAAAACAAACTTTAATTTTATTTTGTTACCTGTCGGTAGTCAGTGGTCTCTTGATCTTCATCTAGGATGTCAGAACCACTTGAACCAGTATTTTGTCCCTGCTTCTTCACGTTGTTCACAACAGACACAACGATGTTGCTAACACTGGCAATTATATCTGAAATTCATTAGGTATAACAAAATATGAACATCACAAAATTGTTTTTTAAATTAACTACACATAAAGTGATTTTGTTAAGACTGTTTAAGTCCGAAATTTGACTGACTGATACACAGAAACAGTGGCTTTGAAGATACTAATTAAACTACTGAATGGCACTACATAAGGAGAATTTGACTGACTGATACACAGAAACAGTGGCTTTGAAGATACTAATTAAACTACTGAATGGCACTACATAAGGAGAATTTGACTGACTGATACACAGAAACAGTGGCTTTGAAGATACTAATTAAACTACTGAATGGCACTACATAAGGAGAATTTGACTGACTGATACACAGAAACAGTGGCTTTGAAGGTACTAATTAAACTACTGAATGGCACTACATAAGGAGAATTTGACTGACTGATACACAGAAACAGTGGCTTTGAAGGTACTAATTAAACTACTGAATGGCACTACATAAGGAGAATTTGACTGACTGATACACAGAAACAGTGGCTTTGAAGGTACTAATTAAACTACTGAATGGCACTACATAAGGAGAATTTGACTGACTGATACACAGAAACAGTGGCTTTGAAGGTACTAATTAAACTACTGAATGGCACTACATAAGGAGAATTTGACTGACTGATACACAGAAACAGTGGCTTTGAAGATACTAATTAAACTACTGAATGGCACTACATAAGGAGAATTTGACTGACTGATACACAGAAACAGTGGCTTTGAAGGTACTAATTAAACTACTGAATGGCACTACAGGGTGTATACTACCAAATCAAATCCCCTAGATGACAATAGTAACATATGTGGTTAAAACTCCTACCTGCAGCTTATCAATCGACATAAATGCTACAACGCTATAAATACTACCACCCCTCACACTTAAAGTGAATCAGAAAAAATTGGGGGTCAAGCTGCTCATTTCTGAGATAACGAGTAGCGTCTATGACTACCCTAGTTCCTCACAAAATTCGAGTACTTTTTTTTACAGGTACCCCATACGTGTTTCAAGCACAAGGCTACTTGACACATTGGTACTAGATAAAATAAAATTGCATATTTTTTTTACCCAAATGAAACTATTATTTTTTACAACCAACACACTCGCATTTATAACCAATCACAGGACTTGTGGTGTTCACTTCTCTATCAAAAGTTCGGTGCACTTCGAACTTTGACCCAGGTGGAAGTTATTTGGTTTAGTACTACCTACATAACGAGAATTTGATGAAAAATGCTACTGACCTTTTGCAGCTTCCTTTTCCTGTTCAACTGATATTCTTTTGGAATCCTTTTTAATTGACTTGAATGACTCTGCCATATCAGTCATTTTTGAAATGGTAACATTCTAAATAATAATAGAAAAAGTCATACAATGTGCATTTGTAATATATGAAATATATTATTGAGCTTTATATTTTCAAATTAAATGTTTGGAAAAAAATAAGAAAATTTAAGAAACCATGGATGGTTTAAATTGTATAGAGAGCAAACTGAAACATTTCTGGACTGAACAAGTAAAGGAAAATGAAGGAAAAACCTATAACTTAACTGTAAGAGGATACTCTGAGTATTCTGGAAGATATTATCCAATCATAACTGTCTGTTGATATGGTAGAATGTGCCATAGGTTAGACGTTGGATTATAGCATAAAAAAAGGAGTTAATTAGAACAACAAAACAATTAATGCAATAAAAATTGCATCTCTGTACAAAACAGAATGCTTCTATGAAAAATTGGCATGTGCTTGATCCTTAGGACGACTGCCACTCCCACAAACAGCAGCCTTTCATTTCATCTCTAGGACAATTGCCACTACCAAGAACAGTGGAACAGCAGCCTTTCATTTCATCTCCAGGATGACTGCCACTATCAAGAACAGCAGCCTTTTGTTTCATCTCTAGGACGACTGCTACTCCCCAAAACAGCAGCCTTTCATTTCATCTCTAGGACAATTGCCACTACCAAGAACAGTGGAACAGCAGCCTTTCATTTCATCTCCAGGATGACTGCCACTACCAAGAACAGCAGCCTTTTGTTTCATCTCTAGGATGACTGCTACTCCCCAAAACAGCAGCCTTTCATTTCATCTCTAGGACAATTGCCACTACCAAGAACAGTGGAACAGCAGCCTTTCATTTCATCTCCAGGATGACTGCCACTACCAAGAACAGCAGCCTTTCATTTCATCTCTAGGACAATTGCCACTACCAAGAACAGCAGCCTTTCATTTCATCTCTAGGACAATTGCCACTACCAAGAACAGTGGAACAGCAGCCTTTCATTTCATCTCCAGGATGACTGCCACTATCAAGAACAGCAGCCTTTTGTTTCATCTCTAGGAGGACTGCCACTCCCAAAAACAGCAGCCTTTCATTTCATCTCTAGGACAATTGCCACTACCAAGAACAGTGGAACAGCAGCCTTTCATTTCATCTCCAGGATGACTGCCACTACCAAGAACAACAGCCTTTCGTTTCATCTCTAGGATGACTGCCACTACCAAGAACAGCAGCCTTTCATTTCATCTCTAGGACGACTGCCACTTCCAAAAACAGCAGCCTTTCATTTCATCTCTAGGACAATTGCCACTACCAAGAACAGTGGAACAGCAGCCTTTCATTTCATCTCCAGGATGACTGCCACTACCAAGAACAGCAGCCTTTCATTTCATCTCTAGGACGACTGCCACTCCCCAAAACAGCAGCCTTTCATTTCATCTCTAGGACAATTTCCACTACCAAGAACAGTGGAACAGCAGCCTTTCATTTCATCTCCAGGATGACTGCCACTACCAAGAACAGCAGCCTTTCATTTCATCTCAAGGATGACTGCCACTACCAAGAACAGCAGCCTTTCATTTCATCTCTAGGATGACTGCCACTCCCAGGAACAGCAGCCTTTCGTTTCATCTCTAGGATGACTGCCACCCCCAGGAACAGCAACCTTTCATTTCATCTCTAGGGTGACTGCCACTACCAAGAACAGCAGCCTTTCATTTCATCTCTAGGACGACAGCCACTACCAGGAAAAGCAGCCTTTCACTTCATCTCTAGGACGACTGCCACTACCAGGAAAAGCAGCCTTTCATTTCATCTCTAGGACGACTGCCACTACCAAGAACAGCATCCTTTCATTTCATCTCCAGGATGACTGCCACTACCAAGAACAGCAGCCTTTCATTTCATCTCTAGGGTGACTGCCACTACCAAGAACAGCAGCCTTTCATTTCATCTCTAGGACGACAGCCACTACCAGGAACAGCAGCCTTTCACTTCATCTCTAGGACGACTGCCACTACCAAGAACAGCATCCTTTCATTTCATCTCCAGGATGACTGCCACTACCAAGAACAGCAGCCTTTCATTTCATCTCTAGGATGACTGCCACTCCCAGGAACAGCAGCCTTTCATTTCATCTCTAGGATGACTGCCACTCCCAGGAACAGCAGCCTTTCATTTCATCTCGAGGACGACTGCCACTACCAAGAACAGTGGAACAGCAGCCTTTCGTTTCATCTCTAGGGTGTCTGCCACTACCAAGAACAGCAGCCTTTCATTTCATCTCTAGGATGACTGCCACTCTCAGGAACAGCAGCCTTTCATTTCATCTCTAGGACGACTGCCACTACCAAGACTGGTTTGACAAATCTAAACCTGCACAACAGCGTCATTAAATGTTTTACCTGTGTCAAGTCTGACAACTCATCCGTCTGCTCCGTGATGACTCGAAATGCCAGCGCCGTCTGCTGAACCGAGTCGATAGTTAAAGAATCTGTTTCTGCCAGAATATTCACAATGGTTGTCCGAAGCTAGGACAGAATAAAATATATTACTCAAAAACAATAAATGCCATCACTAAAGTCAATTTATCTGAAACAAATTAAGTATTTTAACTTTATGTCACCAACAAATTGGAAACAGTGCATTGTTTTTCATCTGATTTCAAAATGTTTTAACACCTAAAAAGCAGCATGACACAAAGCTGACTGAATGAACAATGATTAGACATGTGACAAATGCTGGAATTTGTTTTTTTTTGTTTTATGTTAAGAATAATGGAATTAGGCCTAGTCTTAGTGTAAGATGATAAAGTCTTGACAGAAAAAGGAGCCTTTATTTGTGTTAATTCTTTTTGTGAAGGTTTCATGGTGAACACTCAAGTCAACTAAGCTGACTCTTTGGTGGTCAATGGTTTCATTCTATATATTTGAACTCAAAATGTTTTATATATTTCCCAGTCTTCAAAACATACTGCTCCAAATGTTATCACCAAGTAAGTTGAGAAAAATCTTAAAGAAACACAGATGAGTTATAAATGGTATTCCCACCTCAACACGCTTCAAACGGTCATCCTCCATGGTTGCTTCAATCTCTTTTAATTCTGCTTCTGTCTTCTGCACGGATTCGGTGATATTGACTGATCTTGTTTCATTGTCGGTCTAGTGTTAAATGTATAATAAAAAATTTAAATAAATAATGAGTAAATATCATATCAGATAGAGAGAGAGAGAGAGAGAGAGAGAGAGAGAGAGAGAGAGAGAGAGAGAGAGAGAGAGAGAGAGAGAGAGAGAGAGAGAGAGAGAGAGAGAGAGAGAGAGAGAGAGACAGACAGACAGACAGACAGACAGAGACACACAAAGAGACAAAGAGAGAGATGGAGAGGGCATAAGTGTAAGAAACAGGGCTGGAGCAAATCATCAAATCAGGCAAAAAGATAGAGACATTCTGGCAAAATTAGCTTCCCTGAATCCTTTTCACCATGTATTTCTATCATTCTACACTAAATATTACTGGGTAGTTGTAATCCATGTAAAAATGCACTGATTAGTTTGCAACCCTACATAGCCATTTTGCATTAATGCTAATAAGGGAGAGAAGGAGAGATTATTTATTCCATTAGTTTAGTGGTATCACTACTACACCAGTCCAGCTAAAAGGCAGTAAGATTTATATGGGCTAAAATAATTAAATGGGGAAAAGACACAAATATATTTAATTTTTCGTCACTTGATTTTAACCAGTTTATTTTGTAGATTGAGACTACACGCCTTACTTGTCCTAGAAGAGAGGCTACAGCCACAGCCATTTGTTTGGCTTCTTGGTCCCTACCAGACAACAGCATCTGATGGAGTTCACTCGAAGTGCCCGAGGTCATGTTCAGATACACATCCATGCTCTTTAGAACAGGAGGAGGCTTAATCTGAAACAAGCGGTGGGTAGAACACTGATCTGAAATATTTGGCTCATAAGATCAAACCTTTTTGGCAGACCCAATAAAACAATAATCCGAAACAGGTTAATTATTAATAATTATAAAGGTAATTGTAATACCATAATAGCAGATAAATATAAATGTTAACCACACTAATTGTTAGTTATTGACATATACAACCTTTGAAAGTATTTGTGAAAACTTTTTTTTTTTACTCTCTTAGCGCGATGTTTGAACATTTTAAAATCTAAGGGCCTGGTTTATTACTGTCCTGAATGTTTCAGTTTTAACACAGGGCTAGCTCTGGGTGAGCAGAATATTTCGCCAAATTATTTATTAAACTTAAAAAATTGTAAAAACTCAGTTATTTTCTAACAAAACAGCAATAATTGCATGAAATTATTTTGCAAAATTAAAATAAAATTTGCCAATTGTTTTTAAAATTCTCATTTGGCGAATTTGGCAAGTGCCAGAGCCAGCTCTGTAACACATTGTTAAATCATATGAATAATGCTTTTAAAAAATCTTGGTGTTGATAAGAGAATACTACCACAACCAACCTGTAGTTGAATCCATGCGTCAGCCGACTCTCCTATTGGGTTGGCTATCTGCACTCTGACATCAAACATATAGTCATGCTCGGGATGGCCCAGGGGAAACTGTACCTGGGGTGTGTATGGATCAGTCCCGTAGTACAACAGCTGTGCCTGACTGCCTCCACGGGGTGTGGACCAGAACCGGTACAGAAGCCCCTCACCCAGTGATTCCTCCTGGCCAGGATCCAGCCATTGTTGGCACTTTATTTCAAATCTTGTGTCCAAGGCATAACCTAAAACATGTCATCAATTATTTCCTATATATTCCTTAAATTTATATTTAAATATAACAAATACAAATCACATCTATGTGAAAGAAAGAAATGTTTTATTTAATGACGCACTCAACACATTTTATTTACGTTATATGGCGTCAGACATATGGTTAAGGACCACACAGATTGAGAAAGGAAACCCGCTGTCGCCACTTCATGGGCTACTCTTTTCAATTAGCAGTAAGGGATCTTTTATATGCACCATCCCATAGACAGGGTAGCACATACCATGGCCTTTGATGTACCAGTCATGGTGCACTGGCTGGAACGAGAAATAACCCAATGGGCCCACCAACGGGGATCAATCCCAGACTGACCGTGCATCGAGCGAGCACTTTACCACTGGGCTACATCCCGCCCCTCATCTATGTGAAGACTTTGTAAAACTTCAGGTTAAAAGCAAATGTCACATTAATTTAATCTTGTTTGTTTCTTATATCCATGTGAATAAATTATACTTTGTGTATTCAATAGCAAAAAAAAAAGAGAAGAGAAAAAATATTTATAATGTAAAATATTTTAAAATTATGATAAAAAGAAACATAAATAATCTCTTAAGTATTAAGAGGTGATCAAGTCAACGTTTAACATGTTAGTATTCTGAGAAAGAAGTTTGTTAGATCAATGTTAAAATAACTTGTTTTTTTATTATATCCTATCCACTTACCACTGGTTGGTTCAACTTCACATGAGCCACCGTAAGGAGGAAGGTTTGTAATAAATTCATATTCTGTCAAACTTGGTGCAAATCCATGTACTCTTGCATCCAGCCGTAATCGGTAAATCTGGCCGCCAGTTAGAGTGTTGGGCAGGAACACCACACTGGGTGACCTGAATCCAGACATCAACATACTCTCAAGGTCAAGCACCAATTCAAAATGGCCGCTGGTTCCATTTTTGATGGTCAGACCCCATGTGTAGTTTATGCTGTCCAGTGGATGACATTGTGCACATATACCAAGCATGCTGAACTGATCAGATGGATTCACCTTGATGTGGCAGTTCACCAAACACCTTGACAAATACATACAATAATACATGGATAACAAATAGACATTATGTCATTTACAAAAGTTGCTAATTTTATTTTCACTTTAATTTAACTTTTGTGCTTATATTCTGAGCACATCAGCTCTCTGTTGTTTTGTGGGGTTTTTAATCTTCCTCCTTCCTTGCTAGTTATTGATGCCCTATACACTTTCCACATCTCCCAATGAATAAAGTGATTTAATATGGTCCATACAGTGATATGTATGATTCAAGAGTGTAACATCAATTCTGCAGAATTAAATGTCTCGCCTATTCTAAATTTATTTGATGTCACTGACAATTACACCCATAGATGTTCATCTCAATGCATGTTTAAAAAATCTAAGAAAAAAAAACCCTAAACCTTAATTATTTGTTAATTAAAACAAATTCTATTAAAATTTTAATTTTCTACAACCAATTACATTTGAACATGCATTTTCACCCCAATTTTAATTTTTTTCACTTGCAACTATAACAAGGTTTCATTGATGTAAGAGTTACAGTTTGTGTGAAATGGAGATAAACACAAAATTTAACTTTAAGTTAAATGCAAAAGTTAACACCATCACTGCCGACACTAGAAAAGTAATACCTATAGTTCACTGTTTTACTTCATAAATGCTAGACAAGAAGCACTTACTTGACCTGAAAGTGAGGAGGATCTCCAGGTACTACAACCGTCGTCTGATCAAAGAAAGTTATCCTCGACCCTTTCCTCACTTCCATCCTGAATACACTCCTTGATCCAAGACCTAAGAGTCTGGTGTTTATTTTCAATATGGCATCACTAGTCTCTATTCGACCTCCACCACCACCAAAACACACACCCGTAGAATTCCACAAAGAGTTTGTTTCATTGTCGATAGAAGGAATGGTTATCATAGAATCTGCTATGTCATCAAATGATGCTCCTTCCTGCCTGCAGTACCAGGTGAAAGTCATGTTTTTCTTTGAAAATCCATCACCAGCATCTGGATCGTAACTTTCGGTCAGTCCATCAAGAATGAGCAGACTGTCATAGCCAACAGACCAAGCAGATCCTCCGGTGATCCTGGCTACCAGCGGTGTGGACTGAATACCAAGGTAGGTGAAGTCGGTGTGAAACAGACCGGGAATTCCTTTCATGGACACATTCAGAGTGATTTTGTACTCACCAGGAGTGAATGTCCGGGGGTGAAACAGGATTTTAAACAAGCCAGATGAAAATGCATCAACATCATATGGTCTGAACTTGTAATCCAAGATGTTACTATCTCTAAAGACTTTTGACACAGACCAGACATAATTGGCTTCTGACGACACTTCACAATCGATGTCCACACTACTCTCTAAAATAATCTTCTCCGATCTGAATTTTTTCACAGGCACGTCTGCCTGCTGCCCACCTCCTATGATGTGGACCACAGGGTAGTGGCATGCAACGTCACTCACCACCGCCACGCCAGTCTCTGTTGCCATGGAAACGATATTAACTCCAGTTATGGAAACTGAAAAGGTCCGATTTGTGTGGTACACATGTGTGTGAGTCAGAAGAGAACTTGATGACCAGGGGTGCCAAACGCTGGACACATTAATGTTATCTTTGCAGTGATTCTGTCCGTACACCACCAGTGGAGAGTTATCTCCCATATTCCATGTGAAACATGTTAGTGTACCAGGACGGTTCAGACTAAGGGAGAATGTCATTTCTCTATAGGCTTCTGCAGGGCCATCATTTTCTAGTCTATGCATCAACACTGTTTGATATAAATTCATACTGAACACCCTCACATCGAAAAACAATGCATTTGATCCATTAACAGAAATATGACTAATGCCTTCTTTGTCAAACTTGTGTTCAATTACAGACGAATCGGTCCTAATTAAACTGCCATTACCAAACCTCCAGTGATATGTCAGTCCATTACCCGACAGCACACGTACATGGAATATTATTGGTCTTTCGAGAGGAAACACATCTGTGTTCTCTCCATGTCCCGGGGTAAGCACATCAGAGTCATCCAGAAGCCTGTAGTTGATTTTAACTTGAAGACCTTTGACTTCTTCCAGTACACCAATCAGCAGTTGAGACGCTGCTGATGATACATCATTGAACACTGTCAGTGTGGCTGTGTAGAAGCCGATGTCGTTGTAAGCATGTGGAACATTCATATGTTTATTCATAATGAGAAGTTCTGAGAATGATCCTTCCATGGTAGTGTTGTCACCAAAGTGAACAAAAAAACTGGCATGACTACCAAATGTTAAACCTAACTGGAATTTGATGGAATCCCCAACAACGGTGTATGGCTTGTCTACATTTATGTATGGAGAGACAATCGCTGCCTGGATAACAAAGACTGTTTGTATTACTTGATGACTGATGAGATTGGAGCAATTCATTGTCAAAGTGTGCCAACCAACATTACTGGAATTGTGCCATAGCATCACAAATTTCATATTGTTGTTGACAGATATTTTGTCTGCATAAGTGACTCGGCTGACATCACTGTTAATAACCAGCGCTCTGCAAGTCACGAAGGTTGGAGGGAAGCTGATATAAGAGTACGTAACTTGGACTCTAATGTTACCAGGTGGAGTAGGAAGTGGACTCTCCACACTAACCGAGAGATCCTTCACGTCATACAGAACAGTGATATTCACAGGATCAGCTTTCACAACACTTTTAGTGTTCCTGGCAATTACCACTACACTGTAATGCCCCGTCGAGTTGTACCTCTGCAGTTTTGTAAATGAAGTTGGTCCTGTTCTGTGGTTTTCAATACGGTGCATGTTGTTCTGTCCATCCCCCATGTCTATGAGCAGTGTAACATTGGATCCTTTCAGTAAGTATACAGACAAAACAAAGGACTGTGATGGTCGTGTGACCGACACACTGACAGAGATGTTCAGGCCATCAATTTCTTCAGCTACATCAACGTCTGACTCTAGTTTCTGCGAACTGACTTTGTTGGAACAAATCACTTCAAATGTGTAATCCCCAATATAGTAACTGTGTTGTGTAGAAGTATGGTTACTAAAAGAAAGATGGGAAATGTTTACTCTTTCAGTCTGGCCATCTCCAAAACTGTACAAACAGAATAATTCTGTCAGAACAAATGATGCATCAGATACAGAAAGTGTGAATATTCTAGTGAATTCATCCAAACCATCGTCCACTTGCAGATATAAATTATGTATAGTGTGTTCAATACAGACATCAGTCTGTGCTTCAGCACTACTAACATCATTGAAGATGGTCACTGTCACATTATAGATATCTGGGGTGAGAAATGCATGTTCAAATGTAATTGGTTGTAGAAATGCAATGGGAATGTTGTGTTTGGTTGTTGAAGTGGAACCGTCGCCGTAGTCAACCACATAGGTTACGTGTGAGCCTCTGGTCAACCAGAGTGTAAAGTTGACACTTTCTGAAGCTGGAAAGCAATTTTCTGTAATGCTAACTGAAACTCCATGGATGAGGTCTTGAGCATTTTCACTGATAGCTGCAAAACAAGGTAAATCTTGTAATGTACAACACTACAAGTTCATATACAACTATATTTATTACTAATTATTAAATACAATAAAACCTTTTTTGTTACACCCATTCATAGAATACCACCTTGCGTTATTTATGATCTCTCACAGACATAAGTATTATTGATTTAAAGACATACAGTTGGCTGCTCCTAGGTGATGACCTAGTGTATAATAACGTTTGTATATATGAGATGGGTAGTAGAACCTATCAATAAATGTCATGCTTCTTCACATTTGTAGGTAGATTTTATAAACCTATCTTACTGTAATGGCCAATGGAAATAGCTGGATCAGTTGTAGAATTGTTGAGGACACTATACAACTTATTTACCATCTTGATGGAGAGTCTTACAGACAAAGGTAATAGTACACAAACTGCCAAGTACCCACCAACACATATCCTGCCTGGTTTGTTTGGTTGTGGTGAGTAGTCTGTGAACTGCAGTCTACAGGAACATGTGTAGGTTCCAATCAGGTTGTCGCAGTCAGCATCCGGGGAACAGTCATTCCATGATGGATCAGAACACTCATCAATGTCTGGAAAAATAAATGTATCTTCCTTCACAAATATCAGGTCTGAAGAACATGGGGGATGGGTGGGGGCCGTGTCCCCATCAATTGAGGATCTCAAAATTTTCTTTTTTGACCAAATATATAACATTATATATACAAAACAAATAAAATTATAAAACAGCTGTCAGCCAAAACCTTGCTATACTTGCCTCCAGGCCTGGTGCTTATTAAACTTTTAGAGTCGACACTCAAGACTCTAATAGAGTCTGAGATTCTAATGTCATGACAATGCCATACAAATTGTATGCATCTGATGTCATTAGAGATTGAGTCTGGACCCTAAATACTAGATATTGTTTTAAGCCATACAAAGATTAAAATGTCCTTTCCCACTTTGAATATCATTCATATAGGCCTGAAGATAACACATTCACAGACAAAAACCAGAATTCACAGCATCTATACAAGTTTCACTGACCTAGAACTTATAGTTTATGAGAGATTGATCTAAATGCTAAACTTTAACGTTAAACTTTAACACAAAGTTTGACACTGTTGCCATTGTTACTGCTGCCACCAACATTGTCAGAAACATATATCTCGTCCTTTTACTTAGCAAAGGCAAGACAAAAAGATGAATTATAAGGAATTATACCTGGATTGAGCCACAGATTATATTGAATATAACTAATAAGGAACTGAAGTTGGAGAGAGTCAAATATCACTAGTATTTCAGTCACAATATTATTCAAACTGACATCTGCCAATCCAAGAGAGACATTTGTTCTATGGAATTTAGTAAATATCTACAGGATCCCATTATTTTTAAAAGAATACTGTGTTGTTGGGTTGTTGTTGGTTTTTTTGTTTTTTTTTTTTTACATATTTTCATTATTCTGCGGTTTAACAGCCCAAAGTGTGTCATTTGTGCCCAACATGTTACAAATAGGACCTTTTGGGTAATGCCTGACCTAAATTATCTTTGGGATTGTATTTTTATATTTATTTAAAATATGTTTTCATGTACCATTTTAAATAGTAAGTTGTATTGGCAAAATTGAGACATCTTGGTCTGTTGCTGTATTTCGGCCTGCCATACACCAAATAGTAAGTTGTATTGGTAGAATAGAGACATCTTGGTCTGTTGTTGTATTTCGGCCTGCCATACACCAAATAGTAAGTTGTATTGGTAGAATTGAGACATCTTGGTCTGTTGCTGTATTTCGGCCTGCCATACACCAAATAGTAAGTTGTATTGGTAGAATAGAGACATCTTGGTCTGTTGCTGTATTTCGGCCTGCCATACACCAAATAGTAAGTTGTATTGGTAGAATAGAGACATCTTGGTCTGTTGTTGTATTTCGGCCTGCCATACACCAAATAGTAAGTTGTATTGGTAGAATTGAGACATCTTGGTCTGTTGCTGTATTTCGGCCTGCCATACACCAAATAGTAACTGAGAGAGTCAAAGTTTGAGGTGCACCAAAGTTTTCATGCAACAGTTGAGACTACCAGTCCTGCCATTGGTGATAAATGTGAAAGTGTTTGCTGTGATAAAATGTGGTTTCAACTGGCCAGTAAATTCCAGTAATTTAATTTTAAGTAGTATCAATGTACCAACCACAATAAATCTTGAAACATTTGCAGGGTCCTACTAAAAACAGCATTACAGTTTTTTTGCAAAACAAGGGTAGTCATAGCAGGGCTTGGACTTAACGATGGCACGGACTGCAATTGCCATCATTGAGATATAAAATGCGGTAAGTAGAGAGCATTACCAATGGCGCTTTTGTGTCATCGGTAAAACTCCTCTCAACAATGCCAAAATAAATACACCTGGTGTACATTATCTGCCAATATTTAAAATTTTCACATTTGAAATATGTCAGTAAAATGACCTTTCAGCTATATTTATTTTCTGCAAATGTCACTTTAAAAAAAAATGACCATTGGCAGGCTCAAAATTGCCATCGGTGTTTTTTTTCTTTTAAAAATTGCTGTGAGAGACAAATTCTTAAGTTCAAGCCCTGTCATAGACACTACCCATTATGTCAGAAATGAATAGCTTACCTCCAATTTTTTTCTGATTTACTTTAAGGGTGAGGACTCATATCCATGGTGTATATGTTGATTTAAATGTTGTGTGTAGTCATTTTAGCCACATATGTTACTATTGACATCTATGGGATTTGATTTGGTGGTATACACCCTAAAAGCTGCTGGTACCTGTTACAACTGTGTTGTTGTTATCTAGAAATATGTTCATGCTGGTGAATGAAGCATTGTCTGCCAGAATCAGCAACATCAGATCAGCCACATCGCCAGTGTAACTGATGTTCATAAACAGTGTGACATCAGCCACAACGCTACCAGGACGAAACTGTTGCATGCTGGAACCATATGCGAGATTTCCAAGTGAAACAGTAAGCACCTTGGTGACCTGAAAGAAAAAGAAAGGAATATTCAATTAACGACTCCTCGGCACAATCTCACGATCACCATGATTTTTAATACAACTCAGTACAGCAAGCTGCACAGTCAAAAGTGTTTTAATGTTTATAATGTAGAGGAAATTGTTGTAGCAATTAGAACACTATTCTCTACTACAAGTTGATACTATATAAGAGAACACTTGGAATTATAGATCGCATTTGAGTTATTACTAAAATACTAATGGCTGTATAAGATAAAAAGATGTAAGTGAGACTAAATGTCGGCAACACTGTTAACTCTCTGACATTATGGATGAGAGGGGGTGGTAAAGAGTTCGCTTGATGCGCAGTCAGTCTGGAAATGATCCCCGTTGGTGGGTCCATTGGGCTATTTCTCGCTCCAGCCAGTGCACCATGACTGGTATATCAAAGGCTGTGGTATGTGTTACCCTGTCTGTGGGATGGTGCATATAAAAGATCCCTTGCTGCTAATCAAAAAGAGTAGCCCATGAAGTGGTGACAGTGGGTTTCCTCTCTCAATATCTATGTGGTCCTTAACAATATGTCTGACTCCATATAACTGTAAATAAAATGTGCTGAGTGTGTTAAATAAAACATTTCCTTCCTTCCTATGGATGGAAGTTTTAGCCTCTGTCACTCCTTAATGTTACTGTTTGTGGGATCCCGTAATACTTTCTATCAGTAAACACAAATTGTAACACAAGAATGCCGCTCAAGTACATATTTGAAAACTTACAGCCTCTGTGACGAGTAATGACAAATTGGCTGCTGCCGGAGACTCCATATCATCATACTGTGACGAATATGTCATCACAATGCTTCCTATTTTGTTTACAGACAGTGATGCATTGAACACTTTACATTCTGAAGAAGAAAAGAAAACAAACACAGAGTAGTGAATGTGTGCACAAGATATGTAGTTTCAGAATAATAGATTTTATTACTAAGTTTTTCATATATTTCACAAATTGACAAAGAGAGAAAATGTGGAATTTTAATGTTTTTTTGTGTGTGAAATAACAATTTTCTAAAAATGTTATACATAAAGACAAAACATACATACTATTCAAAAAGTGGTTTATTGTGACTTAACAATGCAGTTAAATACTAGAATATTGGTGTTACTAAATATTTACACAAACCTATAACATCTGAATAACTTTGTACAATTCTTAGATATTAAATTTAATTCGCCTTTCTTAGAGCTATGATGTGTTTGTCATTGTCATATCCTTGACTAAAAGTTATGCATTCAGACAGTGTTACAGCGATGTGTGCAAGATATTGTACATGGAGGTCTACAGTCAACATTTTGTCTAGAGAAGTTTCTAGTGGGCTTCAGGTCTTACCCCCCTAGAAAATATATTTAAAAAAAAAAAAATTTGGTTGGAACAGTGGGGGTTCCACACCTAAAAATCACCCTCTAGACACACTCCTGAGGAACTGACCGTAGTTCTTAGATACTGTACAAATTTTACACCTTTTGTACTGATAAATTACACATTATACTATGAAATTGTAATTATATAATACCTGTACAGGTGAGAGGTTCGGTTAAGAAGTAGCCCTTGTCACAAAGACATGAGAAACTGCCTGGTACATTCACACACATGGAATTCTCAGAACATGGCGATGATTTGCATTCATTCTCGTCTGAAATGAAAAAGAGTTTCACTGTTATTTATTGTAAATACAAGTATGCATTAATTAATACTAAATTCTAAAATATATAATGAATATTAAATACCAAAATAATTTTAAAAAATATATAAATAAGATATATTTTTGGGGTAATAATACCCTTTGTTTGTACCATGATGGACCAATGGATTTATAAATGGATGAATGGATGGACTGATGGATTTTTAGATGGATAAATGGTTGGACATATTCATAGATGGATGGACAGAGCATGTGTATTCCTTACAGTAATCAGCAAATGGACATAAATATGAAATATATAGTATTTGGTAAAGGAACATAAATATGAATTATATAATTATATTATACAAAAACAGAAATGTTGTGTGTAAGTTTTTACCTGTACAGGTGCCACTAACGAGTTCAAATCCAGATTCACAGTGGCACTGGTAGCTTCCTGGCATGTTGTTGCATACAGAATATTGTCCACATAAATCTATGTCTGCACATTCATTAATGTCTGAAACAAATAAATGAAATGCATACTGGTAAGCATCAATGGATGTCTAACATTAGAGGATATTAAGAAAATGTACCCCTTTTTTCTAGCTGGAGAAAACACTATAATATTACTGTGCCCTGAATTTCTATTTATTGTCCCCTCTTCCCTCAGTTAGGTATTTGATAGAATTCCCTATGTCATTAAGATAATTATTTTTATCATATATTAATTAGCATATCCAGTGTAATCAAAGTATGTGATATTTTTCAGATCACATACTTTGAGAATTTGATAACTTTGCAAATTAGATGTAAATTAATTGAGGTCATGGCACTATATTTATTGACATTTAAGCAAACGTACTAGGGTGACACTCTATAATTGATGTATGCATTCATAATCATCAAACAAAAACATTTCAATAGCAAGTTTACACTGAAAACCATCCAGCAATCTGAAAACAAAAAATGTTAAGTACTAGTTTATTTTATGTAACGATATCCATAATGACGCCATTCATGTTTGACATAATTTCCATTAAAAAAGACACTGCGTCACATATTCTTACATCATTTGAATATCACATAATGGCTGACTGAAATTAAAGTTGCTTATACAGTTTACAAAAACATGTTGTATCATACAAAAACATGTTGTATCATACAAAAACATGTTGTATCAAGCCTGAGATTATATGATAAAGACATTATTACCCTCGTGTTTCAGTATCGTCAATATCATATATTAGGAATAAAAACAATGTATTATACTTACCCAAAGCTCGCATCATTTTTACTCCTAATATTATATATCTACTCAAAAGAATTTAAGGGTCAAAAATTTATAACCAAATAAGTTTCAGAGTGTATTAGATTTAATTTATTGTTCCATATTTACAAAAAACCACAAATAAACGTCACTGTATACAAGAAAGTCACATGACATGCTGTCAAAGTTGAAGGTTGTCAAACATGGATTTTACACATTAGAACATTCGTTTAATAGTGTGTGAATCCACCCCTGGCGTGAATACACTCGACACATCGTTGCCTCATGCTGTTGATCAGACGTCTGAAGAAATCTTGGGGAATGGCCTGCCACTCTGCCATAAGAAGTTGACCCAGATCATGAAGGTTGGCCGGAGGGGCATGGTTATCCCGAACTCTCCTGCCTAATTCGTCCCAGGCGTGCTCTATTGGGGCCAAGTCAGGCGAATATGCTGGCCAATCCATCCTGGCGATACCTGTTGTCTGAGAAAGTCCGTTACCACCCTGGCGCGGTGGGGTCTGGCATTGTCATCCTGCAGAACTGCCCCGCCGCCAATCTGCTGAAGGCCTGGGAGAACCAACGGCCGGATAATCTCATTCAGATAGCGGATTCCATTCAGATTGCCATCCACCACATAGAGGGGGGTCCTGTGGTGGATAGAGATGCCGCCCCACACCATGACGCTACCACCACCAAACCGGTGACGTTGTCTAACGTTAACATCAGCGAAGCGCTCCCCAGGACGTCTGTAGACACGAACCCGACCATCGTTGAACTGGAGACTAAACCTGGACTCATCAGTGAACAACACTCGACCCCACTGAACACATTGCCACCGCAGATGAAGCGTGCACCAGTGACGTCTGGCTGTTCTGTGACGTGGTAGGAGTGGTGGTCAAACAGCCTGGCGACGGCAGCATAGATTA